>NC_092099.1:53468900-53768900 GCF_045679555.1 Salvelinus alpinus | reverse complement strand
TATGTGAGCAGCTAACCGATCGCTGCAGTTGCACATAGTCCATCTGTAAATAGCCCACCCAATCTACCTACCTCATACTGTTTTTATTTTATTTACTTTTCTGCTCTTTTGCACACCAGTATCTCTACTTGCACATCATCATCTGCTCATTTATCACTCCAGTGTTAATCTGCTAAATTGTAATTATTCGCTTCTGTGGTCTATTTATTGCCCCCCTCATGCCTTTTGCACACACTGTATATAGACTTTCTTTTTTCTACTGTGTCATTTACTTGTTTATTGTGTTATTGGCTTGTTTATTGTTTACTCCATGTGTAACTCTGTGTTGTTGTCAGTGTCACACTGCTTTGCTTTATCTTGGCCAGGTCGCAGTTGTAAATGAGAACTTGTTCTCAACTAGCCTATCTGGTTAAATGAAGGTGAAATAAAAATGAATTTAAAAAAATTAAATAAGTAGAACGGCTGGGGACACTGTAGGAGAGGTTTGAGAAACACTTAGGTTTTAGCCTTGGCTAACTCCGAACTGACGAGTGACTTAGGTTAGAATTTCCTGGATGACCTGCAGGCTTACATCATGATGGGGGGGTTATTCTCTAACTCTAATCACTAACAGGCCCTCCACTGTTTAACTGCATGCAATCTGTTCTATGGGGGGGGGTGATGTGGTTGACTTTGGCTGGTACTTACCAGCATCAATCGTTGTGATTACGAAACTGACAAGGTTCCTCCATATAAGGGCAAGCAAGGCATCTGCAGGGGAGAGAGAACACGCGAGTCACCCCACATGAAGTGGCCGTCATTCAAACCCCCACGCATGCACTTCTACACAAAACACACAATTCTTCCTTCCAACTCCCCCTCTACCTCACACAGTGACTCTCAGAAACTGTTTCTAATCACTAGTCCATGTGAGGGAGCCCCTCTAAGCTAGCAAGTCAAGCCAGAGCTATCCTATCCCCTTTGTGGCGAGAGCACTGAGCATTAACACACATCTCTGGAGGCTGGCACCTCGGCTCCTGAAGGAGGGCCAGCTGAAGTCCTTTATTGTAGCACAATAACCTTGATCCTGTGAATAGGTTTATTATTTTAGTTGCTCATTCCTACAGAACATTTAAATTACACTAGACAAGGTAACAATGAGAGGATTATAGTATACCACTACATCATAGCGGTGGGATTTGGGCTGCTACAATGGGAATGGAATTTGACAGTCTGAATGGTTGTTTTTCATAGTGGTAGGAAGTTAGGCCTATATTTTTCCTAAATGGACTACAGGTGATTTGTGCCCTCTTCCTGACTAGCAGTGGAAGAAACTGCTACACACTGAGGCTGGCTCTGAACATGTTTGGAATAGTCAGAGCCATTATGGCTGCCATAGAGCCTATGCTAATATCAGTTGCAGTGAGTTACTTGAGGGAAGGTAGGTACCTGGGGCGTCATTGCCGATGCAGATGAAGCTGTCGCGGACTGCGGAGATAAGCAAAGAGCCGTGCTTGGTGAAGGAGGGGGGACTGGACAGGAAGGGGTGAACCAGAGGTTCTGCCAAAACAATACAGGAGAGTCATTTCAGAGAACCAGGCAAGCCGTTTCCAACTAGAACATACTTATCTGATGCATAAATCATTTATTTAAAATTTTATTTATTTAACTAGGCAAGTCAGTTAAGGACAAATTCTTATTTACAATGACGACCTACAAAAGGCCTGCTGCGGGAACAGTGGATTAAAAATACAATACAAATATAGGACAGAACACATCACGACAAGAGAGACACCACAACACTACATAAAGAGAGACCTAAGACGACAACATAGCAAGGCAGCAACACAGCATGGTAGCAACACCACATGACAACAACACATGGCAGCAGCACATGGTAGAAGCACAATACATGGTACAAATATTATTGGGCACAGACAACAGCACAAATGGCAAGAAGGTAGAGACAACAATACATCACGCGAAGTTGCCACAAGTGTCAGTAAGAGTGTCCATGATTGAGTCTTTGAATGAAGAGATTGAGATAAAACTGTCCAGTTTGAGTGTTTGTTGCAGCTCGTTCCACTCGCTAGCTGCAGAGAACCGAAATGACGAGGGACCCAGGGATGTGCGCGCTTTGGGGACCTTTAACAGAATGTGACTGGCAGAACAGGTGTTGTATGTGGAGGATGAGGGCTGCAGTAGGTATCTCAGAAGGAAGTGAGGCCTAAGTTTACTCTAAAGGCATTGGCATGTGAAACGCGTGTGTCATCCTGCTGTAATACAAATACGGGTTTCTGTGTAGTGTGGCGAGGCTTGTGAAATGCATGTAAAATAAATTGTGATGGGAATTAAATCGCCTCTACACCCAGTCACAGGTTCACCTAGCAGTTCTCTGCAGCTAGCGACTGGAACGAGCTGCTACTAACAATCAAACTGGACTGTTTTATCTAAATCTCTTCATTCAAAGGCACAATCATGGACACTCTTGTGGCTGCATCGCGTCATGTATTGTTGTCTTTACCTTCTTGCTGTTGTCTGTGCCCAATAATGTTTGTACCATGTTTTGTGTTGCTGCCATGCTGTGTTGTCGTCTTAGGTCTCTCTTTTTGTAGTATTCTCGTGTCGTGATGTGTGTTTTGTCCTATATTTTTAATCCCAGCCGCTGTCCCCGCCGAAGGCTTTTTGCTAGGCCGTCATTGTAAATAAGAATTTGTTCTTAACCGACTTACCTAGTGAAATAAAGGTAAAAAAATATAATATATGTATACAGTTGAAGTCGGAAGTTTACATAAACGAGTTTTATTGACTCCAACCTAAGTGTTTCATCCACTCCACTTCTTGCTAACTTTTTAGGGATAGGGGGCAGCATTTTCACTTTGGATGAATAGCGTGCCCAGAGTGAATTGCCTCCTACTCTGTCCCAGATGCTAATATATGCATATTATTATTACTATTGGATAGAAAACACTGAAGTTTCTAAAACTGTTTGAATGTTATCTGTGAGTATAACAGAACTCATATGGCAGGCAAAAACCTGAGAAAAAATCCAAACAGGAAGTGGAAATTCTGAGGCTGGTCGATTTTCAACTCATTGCCGATTGAAATCACTGTGGAATATGGATCTGTTTGCACTTCCAACGCCTTCCACTAGATGTCAACAGTCTGTAGAACATTGAATGAAGCTTCTACTGTGATGTTGAGCCGGATGGGAGCTGTTTGAGTCAGTGGTCTGGCAGAGTGCCAGGTTCTGGTCATGCGCATTCCACAAGATATCGACTTGCGTTCCATTACTTCTATAGACACAAAGGAATTCTCCGGTTGGACAGTTATTGAATATTTATGATAACAACATCCTAAAGATTGATTCTATACTTAGTTTGACAAGTTTATTCGACCTGTAATATAACTTTTTGAAGTTTTCGTCCGAAGTTCGCCTGGACCTGCGCGAGCGTTTGGATATGTGTACTAAACGTGCTAACAAAAGTAGCTACTTGGACATAAATAATGGACATTATCGAACAAAACAACAATTTATTGTGGAACTAGGATTCCTGGGAGTGCATTCTGATGAAGATCATCAAAGGTAAGGGAATATTTATGATGTAATTTCGTATTTCTGTTGACTCCAACATGGCGGAGAAATGTTGTTTCTATCTGAGCGCCGTCTCAGATTATTCCATGTTTGCTTTTTCCGTAAAGTTTTTTTGAAATCTGACACAGCGGTTGCATTAAGAACAAGTGTATCTTTAATTCTATGTATCTTTCATCAAAGTTTATGATGTTTGATGTGGCTCTCTGCAATTTCTCCGGATATTTATGAGGCATTTCTGAACATGGCGCCAATGTAAACTGAGATTTTTGGATATAAATATGCACATTATCGAACAAAACATACATGTATTGTGTAACATGATGTCCTATGAGTGTCATCTGATGAAAATCAAAGGTTAGTGATACATTTTCTCTATTTCTGCTTTTTGTGATTCCTATCTTTGGCTTGGAAAATGGCTGCGTTTTTTGGACTTGGCGGTGATCTAACAATAATATGTTGTGTTTTCGCTGTAAAGCATTTTTATTTATTTATATATATATATATATATATATATATATCTTTTTTTTTTTTTTAATCGGACACGATGGGTAGATATACAAAATGTTAATCTTTCATTTGCTGTATTGGATGTGTTAATGTGTGAAAGTTACATATTTCAAAAAAAATATTTTTGAATTTCCCGCGCTGCCTTTTCAGCGGAATGTTGTCGAGGGGTTCAACGTGTGTCCTAGAAAGGTTAACAAACAATAGTTTTGGCAAGTCGGTTAGGACATCTACTTTGTGCATGACAAGTCATTTTTCCAACAATTGTTTACAGACAGATTCTCACTCTATCGCAAGTGGGTCCAGTGTGTCCAGTGGGTCAGAAGTTTACATACACTAAGTTGACCATGCCTTTAAACAGCTTGTAAAATTCCAGAAAATTATGTCATAGCTTTAGAAGCTTCTGATAGGCTAATTGACATAATTTGAGTCAATTGGAGGTGTACCTGTGGATGTATTTCAAGGCCTACCTTCAAACTCAGTGCCTCTTTGCTTGACATCAAGGGAAAATCAAAAGAAATCAGCCAAGACCTCCACAAGTCTGGTACATCCTTGGGAGCAATTTCCAAACGCCTGAAGGTACCACATTCATCTGTACAAACAATAGTACGCAAGTATAAACACCATGGACACAACCAGCCGTCATACCGCTCAGGAAGGAGACGCGTTCTGTCTCCTAGAGATGAACGTACTTTGGTGCGAAAAGTGCAAATCAATCCCAGAACAGCAGCAAAGGACCTTGTGAAGATGCTGAGGAAACCGGTACAAAATTATCTATATCCACAGTAAAACGAGTCCTATATCGACATAACCTGAAAGGCCGCTCAGCAAGGAAGAAGCCACTGCTCCAAAACCGCCATAAAAAAGCCAGACTACGGTTTGCAACTTCACATGGGGACAAAGATCGTACTTTTTGGAGAAATGTCCTCTGGTCTAATGAAACAAAAATATAACTGTTTGGCCATAATGACCATCGTTATGTTTGGAGGAAAATGGGGAGGCTTGCAAGCCAATGAAGCACGGGGGTGGCAGCATCATGTTATGGGTGTACTTTGCTGCAGGAGGGACTGGTGCACTTCACAAAATAGATGGCATCATGAGGGAGTGTGGATATATTGAAGCAACATCTCAAGACACCAGTCAGGAAGTTAAAGCTTGGTCACAAATGGGTATTCCAAATAGACAATGACCCCAAGCATAATTCCAAAGTTGTGGTAAAATGGCTTATGGACAACAAAGTCAAGGTATTGGAGTGGCCATCACAAAGCCCTGACCTCAATCCCATAGATAATTTGTGGGCAGAACTGAAAAAGCGGGTGCGAGCAAGGAGGCCTAAAAACCTGACTCACTTACACCAGTTCTGTCAGGAGGAATGGGACAAAATTCACCCAACTTATTGTGGGAAGCTTGTGGAAGGCTACCCAAAACGTTTGACCCAAGTTAAACAATTTAAAGGCAATGCTACCAAATACTAATTGAGTACGTAAACGTCTGACCCAAAGCTGAAATAATTCTCTACTATTATTCTGACATTTCACATTCTTAAAAAAAAGTAGTGATCCTAACTGACCTAAGACAGGGAATTTTTACTGTGATTAAATGTCAGGAATTGTGAAAAACTGAGTTTAAATGTATTTGGCTAAGGTCTATGTAAACTTCCGACTTCAACTGTATATATAAAACATTTACAAACATCACTGAGTACTGATTAACGACTGAGGCTGTGACATCATTACATTAATAATTTAGCTCTTAACCAGAGCGACTTCGTTCAGTGCATTCAACTAAAGTAGGTAAAACCCCCACGTGTCTCTCACCCAGGCTGAGCGTCAGTTGGTTCTTGGCAGCGGCGGCGGTGACCTCTGACCCCATGAAGTAGTGCAGCAGCATCTCTAATCCCAGCAGCTGTATAGAGGGGTAGGCCTGGCCCGCCACCACACTGCAGTTCAGGCTCAGACGGGGCATCACCGTAGGGCTGGAGAAGGCTGGGGCACCTGGTGGGGCAGAGCAACAAAGGTGAACAAATACAGTTATCATCAATTAAAAAGTGTGACATTTAGAACATTTTTACATCCAACGTTTCCACAATTCTCTGGTGGCACTTTTTGGTAAATCCAAGATGACCATTCCAGAGAGCTTTTCTATGTTCTATATTCTAGGTAAGAGAATTATATAATGAAATTACATACTTATATCACACATGCAAATTCTGAAAACCAACAGCTAGAAGCAGTCAATGTTCCATAGTACTAGCAAAGAGAAAATACAATGGAGGAAGATAGTAAGACATGAATAGTTGTAGGTATAGCGGTCCCCACAGTAAGACTACCAGTTTTATGTGTACTGGTCCCCACAGCACTGCTCTGAATGGAGCTCCGGGCAGGAGTAGTTGGGAAGGCAGAGTCAGTGCCCAGGGTGCACTGGAGGAGAGGAACACCAACCTGACAACACACCGAGACTATTGGTCAGCAACACAAGACAGCTCTCGAGCAGGCCATTTCCAATCACAAAACAATGATGATAACGCTCTATCCACCTCTCACAAAAGATTACAATTTGTGACAAGATCGAATCTCAAATTTAATCTCAATTACATTTTATAATAGGCCTAATTTATCAACTTAATCTCATTCCTTAATAACAAATCCTGCTCGGATTCTGAATGCATCATCAACTCATGTTTGATAATTTGGCATAAACGTAACACACTTTATAGGCATTTCTCCACAAAAACGGACACATAATATCAAAACAAAACAAATGAAAACACTTTTTGTACCTGTTCAAAGTGTGCAGGCAGGTTGGGTCCCAGTTTGACCACCAGGTACCACCAGACCTCCAGCTTGGTGAGCAGCAGGGCCTCAGTCCTCACCTGGATGGAGCTGAGGGGCTGCAGCAGCAACTTTAGCCGCTTGGCACTGCACAGGATCTCTACAGCACGGGAGACAGGTCAGTCAATCACTTTGCAAAGAATCTGACACTCTGAATAGACTATACAGTCTACTCTAATCAGAGTAAGTGTTCTCTACAGCAAAGAGTGCATGAAGAGAGAGTAGAGTGGATGTTAACAAGAGCATTTAGTTTGCCACACACTTTGTCATACAGCCCTCCATTAAGTTCTGTCTAAACGAAGCAACCGGTCAAACACTTGAAGAAGTAATGGCACTCTTGTATTGTGTTTCCCACCTGGGTTGAGGGAGAAGTTGTCTATGAGGCTCTTCCAGGCGATGAAGGCGATCTTCTTGATGTTGGGGGAGGAGCTTCGGAAGCCCAGTTCCTCCAGGCCAAGCAGGGAGTTGATGAAGGGACCACCTCTATGGAGCAGCTGGGGGATCAGGAGAATGACAGTCAGTCTATGGTCATAGACACCGAAATGTGTCTTTTCCCAACTCTCCACCGGGACAAGGTGTGGAGGAACCAATAAAATGTTGTAGGAAATTAATTCATTACACTCCTGAGAGCCTTACATGTAAGCATCTCCTGAAGATTCAAACCATGCAGCCTCACCTTCCCTAGGAGCCTGACAAACAACGGCCAGAGTTTCAGAACATTGGTCTCGTTCTTCGTAGAGAACAGTTTCTGGAGCTCTGGGATGAGTTTCTGGAGCAAAACAAGAACAACTGTCAGATTGTGAAGAACAAAACTGTCAGATTAAGAAGAAATTAGCATCAAAAGAGTTTCTGAACCTTCCATTTATCCAAAGCGACTTGCTAAAAACATATGCACTCACTGTATTGTAAGTGTGTGTGAGTGGCAGACAGAGGGCAGTGCCATGTATTTAGGTCAAATCATGTAAATACATAGGGCTCTGGTAGAGAGTATAAAGACACTCACTGAGGACATGATGGGTTCTATGATGGCTGCCACCTCTTTCTGTTTCTCCATTAGTAGAGGCAGACCCATCTCCAGGGCTGCTGCCGCCCGCAGGCGCACTTTAGAGGCTGAGTGGACCACCAGAGGGATGACCAGCTTGGCCCACTGTACTGCACGCTCACCCATCTGGGCTGGGGCCTGGTCCAGCAACCTACACACAGACAGAGGGTCAAGACAGAGAAAGAGCTGATGATCACTGAAATACTGTCAAGACAGTCTTTTCCAGACCAGAGAGCTATGAGCACTATCCAAAACAGATACAATGTTAAGCAAGGTAGACTACAATAACATCCATCTGCTTAGTGGCAGTGTTATCATACTGAACCATTCAATTGTGCATTCCTAAATGAGAATCATAGCCAATCAAAACTATTGATTCCAGGGTAGGAGAGTACATGACTGGGTGTTTTTGTTTACCTTATGATAACATTCAACGACTCATGCTCCATGACAACAGACTGGATGTCTTCTCTAGTCCGTACACACTCCAGGGTCCTCAGAATCTCTGGAACCATCTTGGCCACCACCTCTGGAGGGAAGTTCTGTTTGGAGATGACCCATAACGCTCTGGTGCATGTGTTCTTGTCTGTAGACTTCACCACCAGAGAGGAAAGAGCTGACAGTAGCTCCTCTGCAAAATTAGCTGGAGAAAGAGAAAGCCAAAGAAAACCCTGTTTCAAATGATGTGATCTCCATTCTTACCAGGCTTATTTCCAGAACAAAGTACTTTCAATGGAGAATCTGAATTGCTGATTTTTATCCATCAGTTAAACAAGTCCCATGTAAACATATGAAGAATTCTACTTGTTCAGTACCTGGGATAGCTGAGACGACGTGGGCATGGAACACACAGAACCCCAGGGCCTGTAGTGCAGCCTGGCTCAGCTCTGCATTCTGACTGGCGATATGGGTCTAAAACAACATGACAAAAACATAACATTCATGACAATCCTTTAGTCAATGAGATGTTTACATTTTTCCTTCATAAATGTTCTTCACATAAAGCATGCACTCACCTGGAAAGTTTTACCCAAACGTGAAAAGTTCTTTATAACGGCAGGGAGAAACTGTGTTCCATCATCCCCACTGAGACGACTGAAGACAAAGCAGAGCCAGCATTTAGGATGGAAACAGACGTCTTTATAAGTGTTGTATATCTACCCACTACCTCAGCTCATTAGAGAAAAACATACACCTGACATGCATATCGATCAGCATCTAGGGATAACGAGGTCATCATAGTCCATCTAAAGCACCTACTTGACAATGGTGAGGTAGGCGTCTGTCTGCTCCGGCTGTCCGGCTGTGATATCCTCCAGAGATTCCAGCAGAGGGAGAAGACTGGAGCTGGTCAGGGGCACCGTAGCCATCATCCTGGTTCCTCTCACACCTAGGGCTGTGGTGATCATAACATTATCAGCCGGTGATTGTCATGCAAATAACTGCTGGTCTCACGGTACTTGACGTTAATTAACAAACACGGTCATAGCATGTCCTGGCTTCCACACAGGGCCTACAAGACACTGATGCAGACCTTTGGAACATCTACATTTTAAAAAGTCTAATAAATCCATGTAATATAGCCTACACCTTCACAATACATCCATTATTTATTTTACAGGTCTAAAAAATACAAGGAAAATGTAGGCCATTTCTGTCATCCTTATGTTAGGCCCTGATCTGGCTATGCCATATGGCTGTGGGCTACACTACTTCATTTAGCAGACAAGATTCTCATGGCATTATTTTACACTTAACAAAAATGCAAAGTGTTGGTCTCATCTTTCATGAGCTGAAATTAAATATCCCAGACGCACAAAAATGGCTCAAATTTCCCTAATTGTTTAAATCCCCGTTAGTGAGAATATCTTGTTTGCCAAGATAATCCATCCACCTGACAGGAGTGGCAAATCAAGAAGATGATTAAACAGCATGGTCATTACACAGGAACCTTTATACTGGGGACAATAAAAGGCCACTAAAATGTGCAGTTGTCACGCAACAACACAATTGGCATGTTGACTGCAGCAATGTCCTCCAGCGCTTTTGGCAGAGAATCGAATGTTAATTTCTCTACCATAAGCTACGTTGTTTTAGAGAAGTTAACAGTACTTCCAACCCGCCTCAACCTCAGACCACGTGTAACCACGCCAGCCCAGGACCTCCACATGTGGCTTCACATGCTGTCCACTCGGACAGCTGATGAAACTGTGGGTATCACAAGCAAAGAATTTCTGCACAAACGGTCAGAAACCGTCTCAGGAACCTCATCTGCGTGCTCGTCATCCTCACCAGTCTTGACCGGACTGCAGCTCCGCATCGTAACAGACCTCCATTGGCCACTGGCACGCTGGAGAAGTGTGCTCTTCCCGGGTGAATCCCGGTTTTAACTGTACCGAGCAGATGGCAGACAGCGTGTATGGTGTGTGGGCGAGCGGTTTGCTGATGTCAATTGTGAACCGAGTGCCCCATGGTGGCTGTGGGGTTATGGTGTGGGCAGGCATAAGCTAAAGACAAACACAATTCCATTTTATCGATGGAAATTTGAATGCCCAGAGATACCATGATGAGATCCCGAGACCCATTTTTGTGGCATTCATCTGCCGCCATCACCTCATGTTTTAGCATGATAATGCATGGCCCCATGTCACAAGGATCTGTACACAGTTCCTGGAAGCTGGAAATGTCCCAGTTCTTCCATGGCCAGCATACTCAGACATGTGCATGTTTGGGATGCTCTGGATTGACGGGTAAAACAGCGTGTTCCAGTTCCTGCCAATATCCAGCAACTTTGCACAGCCATTAAAGAAGAGTGGGACAACATTTCACAGGCCAAAATCAACAGCCTGATCAACTCTATGCGAAGGAGATGTTGCAGTGTATTAGGCAAACGGTAGTCACACCGGATACAGACAGGTTCTGATTTACACCCCAATTTGTTTTTAAGGTGTCTGTGACCAACATATGCATATGTGTATTCCCAGTCATGTGAAATCCATAGATTAGGGCTTAAATAATGCATTTCTATTGACTGAGATCCTTATATGGACTGTAACTCAGTCAAATCTTTGAAATTGTTGCATTTATATTTTTGTTCAGTGTATATTATTTTATAGTAAGAATACAATTGAACATAGCTGAATAAAATAGAAGAGGTATTTTCCCCAAACGATTTTCGAAGGCGTGTACACATGCGGCTATTCTGTGTTGAGTGGTTAAACAAACCGGTCCTCCTCCATTCGTTTTTTTATGGCTGTGATACAAACATTAGGCTGTGTTTTTAATACATTCCAAGGCAGCATGACACGACACTAATGATGATTTGGAAGAAAATGTGCATGCAAGGCCAGAGCTCTGCTGTGTTTCTTGTGCAGGTTGCACACAATTCATCAGTCATTTTCTTTGTACTGTTCCCCCGTGGGAATCGAACCCACAACCCTGGCTTTGCAAGTGCCATGCTCTACCAACTGAGCCACACGACACATTCCCTATTTATCATTGTTGGGTCATTGCTACTTAAGTTTGTTTTTGGACAATCATTTCCTACTCCAGTTTATATGGACATTATATTATATTTGTGTCTCTCCTTCTCATAAGACTATTATATGAACAACGTATTTTTTTATTGATCTTTGTCAGAGTAGGCTACCCTGTAATTTGTCATATTAAAAAATATTCTGCTAATGTCTCCAGTCATTTAAAGTGTAGTAGGATTGCATGAAATGTGTTTATAAAAAAAGGCCAGAAACTTCTGATATAGCATATAACCTACTCTATATATGCACTCAACCACGCATTGAAGTATTTTTCTGCAAACAGTGATTGTGTTATATTAGCCTAATTTATGACTAGTGTGATATCTTACATAAGCCTGCAAATGCAAGGATACATGGAATGCTGTATTATAAAAGGTACATTTTTATGGTGAAAATAAGCTTCCCCAAACTTGAAACTCATGCGCCGCATATACCAGGTAGGCTACACCGTTTGTAAAGCAGATCCGGGTTAATTTTAAGAACTGAGCCATAAATATAGCAGAATGAGAAAGCTGGCATCTTCTTTCAAATAGTGGCCAGTCAAATCTGTTTTCACACACGATCGGCAATGACTCAGCTTTTTAGCTTCCCAGTAAAGCATTAAAAACAATCAAGCAACCCAGAAGTGTTAAAAATAGCCAATACTAACATATGTAACCTAAGAAACAAGGTCCATGAAGTCAATTACTTGCTTGTAACAGATGTCATTCATATTCTGACTATCTCTGAAACTCACTTAGATAATATCTTTGATGATACAGTGGTAGCAATACATGGTTATAACATCTACCGAAAAGACAGAAATGCCAACGGAGGCGGTGTTGCTGTCTATATTCAGAACCATATTCCTGTAAAGCTTAGAGACGATCTAATGTTAAATACTGTTGAAGTAATATGGCTTCAGGTTCATCTGCCTCACCTAAAGCCCATTCTTGTGGGAAGTTGCTATAGACCAAGTGCTAACAGTCAGTATCTGGATGTGTGTGAAATGCTTGATAATGTATGTGATAAACAGAGAAGTATATTTTCTGAGTGATTTAAATATTGACTGGCTATCATCAAGCCACCCACTCAGGAAAAAACTTCAAACTGTTACCAGTGCCTGCAACCTGGATCAGGTTGTCAGTCAACCTAACAGGGTAGTTACAAACAGCACAGGAATTAAATCATCAACATGTATTGATCACATTTTTACTAACTCTGCAGATATTTGCTTTAAAGCAGTATCCAAATCCATAGGATGTAGTGATCACAATATAATAGCCATATGTAGGAAAACCAAAGTGCCAAAAGGTTGTGCTTAATTTAATGTATAAGAGGTCATACAATAAGTTTTGTAGTGATTCATATGTTGATGATGTCAAGAATATTTGCTGGTCTGTGGTGTGTAATGAGGAGCAACCAGACACTGCACTTGACGCATTTAAGAAACTACTTATTCCAGTTACTAATAAGCATGCAGCCATTAAGAAAATTACTGTAAAAATTGTTAAATCCCCTTGGATTGATAAATTGTATGGTTGAGCGGGATGATGCAAAAGGTATGGAAATTAAGTAATTCATTGAATCAGATGGCTCATTCATCACAAAGCCCACTGATATATTGCAAACTACTTTAATGACTTTTTCATTGGATAGATATGCAAAATTAGGGATGACATGCCAGCAACAAACGCTGACACTACACATCCAAGAATATTGGACCAAATTATGAAAGATAAGAACTGTACTTTTGAAATCTGTAGAGTCAGGGTGGAAGAGGTGAAAAAAGTGTTGTTGTCTATCAACAATGACAAGCCACTGGGGTCTGACAATCTAGATGGAAAATTACTGACGATAATAGCAGACGATATTGCCACATCTTCAATTTAAGCCTACTAGAGAGCATGTGCCCTCAGGCCTGGAGGGAAGCTAAAGTCATTCTGTTACCCAAGAATAGTAAAGCCCCCTTTACTGGCTCAAATAGCCTACCAATCAGCCTGTTACCAACACTTAATAAACTTCTGGAAAAAATTGTGTTTGACCAGATACAATGCTATTTTACAGTAAACAAATTCACAGAATTTCAGCATGCTTATAGGGAAGGACAATCAACAAGCACAGCACTTACACAAATGACTGATGATTGGCTGAGAGAAATTGATGAGAAAATTATTGTGGGGGGCTGTCTTGTTAGACTTCAGTGCAGCTTTTGACATTATTGATCATAGACTGCTATGTATGCAGATGACAACACTATACACGTCAGTTACTACAGCGCCTGAAATGACTGCAACACTCAACAAAGAGCTGCAGTTAGTTTCAGAGTGGGCGGCAAGGAATAAGTTAGCCCTAAATATTTCTAAAATTAAAAGCATCGTATTTGGAACAAAACTCACTAAACCTTAAACCTCAACTAAATCTTCAAATCAAATCAAATCAAATTTTATTAGTCACATACACATGGTTAGCAGATGTTAATGCGAGTGTAGCGAAATGCTTGTGCTTCTAGTTCCGACAATGCAGTAATAACCAACAGTAATCTAACCTAACAATTCCACACTACTACCTTACACACACACACAAGTGTAAAGGGATAAAGAATATGTACATAAAGATATATGGATGAGTGGTGGTACAGAACGGCATGGCAGATGCAGTAGATGGTATAGAGTACGGTATATACATATGAGATGAGTACTGTAGGGTATGTAAACATAAAGTGGCATAGTTTAAAGTGGCTAGTGGTACATGTATTGCATAAAGATGGCAAGATGCAGTAGATGATATAGAGTACAGTATATATACATATGAGATGGGTAATGTAGGGTATGTAAACATTGTATTAAGTGGCATTGCTTAAAGTGGCTAGTGGTACATTTTTACATAATTTCCATCAATTCCCATTTTTAAAGTGGCTGGAGTTGAGTCAGTATGTTGGCAGCGGCCGCTAAATGTTAGTGGTGGCTTTTAACAGTCTGATGGCCTTGAGATAGAAGCTGTTTTTCAGTCTCTCGGTCCCTGCTTTGATGCACCTGTACTGACCTCGCCTTCTGGATGATAGCGGGGTGAACAGGCAGTGGCTTGGGTGGTTGTTGTCCTTGATGATCTTTATGGCCTTCCTGTGACATCGGGTGGTGTAGGTGTCCTGGAGGGCAGGTAGTTTGCCCCTGGTGATGCGTTCTGCAGACCTCACTACCCTCTGGAGAGCCTTACGGTTGTGGGCGGGGCAGTTGCCGTACCAGGCGGTGATACAGCCCGACAGGATGCTCTCGATTGTGCATCTGTAGAAGTTTGTGAGTGCTTTTGGTGACAAGCCGAATTTCTTCAGCCTCCTGAGGTTGAAGAGGCGCTGCTGCGCCTTCTTCACAACGCTGTCTGTGTGGGTGGACCAGTTCAGTTTGTCCGTGATGTGTACACCGAGGAACTTAAAACTTTCCACCTTCTCCACTACTGACCCGTCGATGTGGATAGGGGGGTGCTCCCTCTGCTGTTTCCTGAAGTCCACAATCATCTCCTTTGTTTTGTTGACGTTGAGTATGAGGTTATTTTCCTGACACCACACTCCGAGGGCCCTCACCTCCTCCCTGTAGGCCGTCTCGTCGTTGTTGGTGATCAAGCCTACCACTGTAGTGTCATCCGCAAACTTGATGATTGAGTTGGAGGCGTGCATGGCCACGCAGTCGTGGGTGAACAGGGAGTACAGGAGAGGGCTCAGAACGCACCCTTGTGGGGCCCCAGTGTTGAGGATCAGCGGGGTGGAGATGTTGTTACCTACCCTCACCACCTGGGTGCGGCCCGTCAGGAAGTCCAGGACCCAGTTGCACAGGGCGGGGTCGAGACCCAGGGTCTCGAGCTTGATGACGAGTTTGGAGGGTACTATGGTGTTAAATGCTGAGCTGTAATCGATGAACAGCATTCTCACATGGGTATTCCTCTTGTCCAGATGGGTTAGGGCAGTGTGCAGTGTGGTTGCGATTGCGTCGTCTGTGGACCTATTGGGTCGGTAAGCAAATTGGAGTGGGTCTAGGGTGTCCGGTAGGGTGGAGGTGATATGGTCCTTGACTAGTCTCTCAAAGCACTTCATGATGACGGAAGTGAGTGCTACGGGGCGGTAGTCGTTTAGCTCAGTTACCTTAGCTTTCTTGGGAACAGGAACAATGGTGGCCCTCTTGAAGCATGTGGGAACAGCAGACTGGGATAAGGATTGATTGAATATGTCCGTAAACACACCAGCCAGCTGGTCTGCGCATGCTCTGAGGACGCGGCTGGGAATGCCGTCTGGGCCTGCAGCCTTGCGAGGGTTAACACGTTTAAATGTTTTACTCACCTCGGCTGCAGTGAAGGAGAGCCCGCAGGTTTTGGTAGGGGGCCGTGTCAGTGGCACTGTATTGTCCTCAAAGCGGGCAAAAACGTTGTTTAGCCTGTCTGGGAGCAAGACATCCTGGTCCTCGACGGGGCGGATTTCCTTTTTGTAATCCGTGATTGACTGTAGACCCTGCCACATACCTCTTGTGTCTGAGCTGTTGAATTTCGACTCGATTTTGTCTCTGTACTGAGACTTGGCCTGTTTGATTGCCTTGCGGAGAGAATAGCTACACTGTTTGTATTCGGTCATGCTTCCGGTCACCTTGCCCTGGTTAAAAGCAGTGGTTCGCGCTTTCAGTTTCACGCGAATGCTGCCGTCAATCCACGGTTTCTGGTTTGGGAATGTTTTTATCGTTGCTGTGGGTACGACATCGTCAATGCACTTCCTAATGAACTCGCTCACCGAATCAGCATATTCGTCAATATTGTTGTTGGACGCGATGCGGAACATATTCCAATCTGCGTGATCGAAGCAGTCTTGAAGCGTGGATTCAGATTGGTCGGACCAGCGTTGAACAGACCTGAGCGCGGGAGCTTGTTGTTTGAGTTTTTGTTTGTAGGCTGGAATCAACAAAATGGAGTCGTGGTCAGCTTTTCCGAAAGGGGGGCGGGGGAGGGCCTTATAAGCGTCGCGGAAATTAGTATAACAATGGTCTAGTGTTTTTCCAGCCCTGGTAGCACAATCGATATGCTGATAGAATTTAGGGAGTTTTGTTTTTAGATTAGCCTTGTTAAAATCCCCAGCTACGATGAATGCAGCCTCAGGGTGTGTGGTTTCCAGTTTACAAAGAGTCAGATAAAGTTCGTTCAGGGCCATCGATGTGTCTGCTTGGGGGGGAATGTATACGGCTGTGATTATGATTGACGAGAATTCCCTTGGTAGATAATGCGGTCGACATTTGATTGTGAGGAGTTCTAGATCAGGTGAACAGAACGACTTGAGTTCTTGTGTGTTGTTATGATGATCACACCACTTCTCGTTAATCATAAGGCATACCCCCCCGCCCCTCTTCTTACCGGAAAGATGTTTGTTTCTGTCGGCGCGGTGCATGAAGAAACCAGCTGGCTGCACCGACTCCGTTAGCGTCCCTTGAGTTAGCCATGTTTCCGTGAAGCAGAGCACGTTGCAATCCCTGATGTCTCTCTGGAATGCTACCCGTGCTCGGATTTCATCAACCTTATTGTCAAGAGACTGGACATTGGCGAGTAGTATGCTAGGGAGTGGAGCGCGATGTGCCCGTCTCCGAAGCCTGACCACGAGACCGCCACGTTTTCCCCTTTTTCGGCGTCGCACAGGGTCGCCGGCTGGGATCAGATCCATTGTATTGTGTGGAAGGCAGAACACTGGATCCGTTTCGGGAAAGTCATATTCCTGGTAGGAACGATGATGAGTTGACGTTAATCGTATATTCAGTAGTTCCTCCCGACTGTATGTAATGAAACCTAAGATTACCCGGGGTACCGATGTAAGAAATAACACGTAAAAAAACAAAATACTGCATATTTTCCAAGGAACGCGAAGCGAGGCAGCCATCTCTTTTCGGCGCCGGAAGTCACACAATCTTGTAATAAATAATGTGGAAATTGAGCAAGTTGAGATGACTGAACTGCTTGGAGTAACACTAGATTGTAAACTGTAATGGTCAAAACATATTGATGCAGTAGTAGCTAAGATGGGGAGAAGTTGGTCTATAATAAAGCAATGCTCTGCCTTCTTAACAACACTATCAACAAGGCAGGTCCTACAGGTCCTAGTTTTGTCGCACCTTGACTACTGTTCAGTCGTGTGGTCAGGTGCCACAAAAAAATAACTTAGGAAAATTGCAATTGGCTCAGAACAGGGAAGCACAGCTGGACCTTGGATGTACAGAGAGCTAATATGAATAATATGCATGTCAATCTCTCCTGGCTCAAAGTACAAGAGATTGACTTCATCACTACTTTGATTTATGAGAGGTATTGACATGTTGAATGCACTGAGCTGTCCGTCTAAACTACTGGCACACAGCTTGGACACCCATGCATACCCCACACAAGAGGTCTCTTCACAGTCACCAAGTCCAGAACAGACTATGGGAGGCACACAGTACTACATAGAGCCATGACTTCACAGAACTCCATTCCACATCAAGTAACTAGAAAGGACAATGGAAGGACAATGGAGCACTGACTATCAGGCCATTAGCAAGTTTGGTAGGCTCTGTAGTGGCATCAGAGTGCAGTTTTGGAGAAGCTTAATTAGGTCACGTGGAATTTGACTTGGCATAACAGCCTACTCACACCATGCTAGTGAGAGGATGTTTTTAGCACTGGTTACTGTCAGTTAAGAGTTAACCAACAGCCAACCTAAGCCAATTCACTATCCATCATCCTTCCTCACACCCTGCCAGTCAGAGAGAAAATTAGAACACTTATCTTTATGTATCTGTATTGGACAACAACAAAAAGTCCATCCACCCACATAAAACCCTAAAATAGTATTCACCAATACCAGCAGCAGAAACTGAGAAAGACAGTGACAACGTTCCATCTCTGCCTCAACATGTGTTTTCTTTTAGGTTGCTAGTTAGATAACTAGGCTAGAGTCATAATTGTCTTTATTGTGGCCATCTATGCGTTTTGGATGAATATTTGTTAAATGTACACGTGGTTTGACACTAACTACAAGAGTTGAACGCGTCAGTGTGTAACTTATAGAGTGGTCAGCCTGGCCATCACTGCCAGAATCAAATCATCACTTACCTGTACTATTTAATCCTTAGCTAACTTACCCGCTTCTAACTACAGGACATTAGCTAGCAGCTGGTAAACATACAGGACATCTACACAAGCGTAATACTGTAACTTAATTATAAAAATAGCTATCAAATCTAACTTGCCTTAAGTTTACAAACACTATCCAAGGAAAAATAGTTAACGCTAGCTAACTACAACATACCATCAGGCAACGTGGCAAACTCATGGCTAGGGTTGCTTTGATGTTCATCAACAATTTTGCAAACTAAGATCAGACGATATAGCTGACAATGGTCAAGAATACCGGTAGTTTGCTAACTAGTCGTCAATCAAGTTAGCTGGCTAGCATACAAGTGCAGCCAATTCACTTTCACTGATCGAACTGGTTAGTTAGCTAGCCACAAAATGTGTTAGCTCACTAGCTTACCTAGCCATCTAATAGCAACAACAAATATAGGTATATTCCCAATTTACTAAAACATTTTGAAAGACAGCACTGTCTTTCAATTGGTAATTGCAATTTCCAACGAGTATTTGTTCTTATAGCAAGTCACTCCCTCCACTAGCGCGAAAATAAACACAAACAAAACGGAGCCAGATGCACTTCCTCACCTTAGTACTCCTGATAGAATACAAACGATCAAATAAAAGTATACCATGAACTCCACAAATATACTGCAAGTATAACCGATATTATCTTATTTGGAGTGTTTCATTTCTCGACGAATATCAGTGTAGTTGTCACTCCCCGCGAAAATGCTGGCGCGAAACTAGCACGCTGTGCAACTGAACTTTGACCCAACGTAAGGACTGCCCACTCTGCATTTTTGTACCCCTCATTAATTCTCTGTTTCTCGAACAACTTTGATCATAATTTCAAACTGTGTCCACATTTCACATATCTGGACAGGGGGTATTATCAGTATATTATACACATAGCAATATATCCAAATATTCTTTCAACTAAAGGTTTCCTCCTTCAAATGTGATATCTTTCTCTTCTTGTAATGTAGGGTAGGCAATCTTTTTTAAATTAATAGCATATCCTGCACATGCCCTTTTTTATGTTAGTCTACATTTGCAGAATAATATAGCCTATATCCAAAGATACTGATAACTAACTCTCTATTCATCTGCGCTTTATAAGCCCAATAAGGTGACTGGAATTGCGTGTTGCCTTTACACATCTTTTCAGTGACAGTAACCACAATTCCATCCACAGTTTTTATGCAGCAAAGTTATACCATATAAAACAGGACTTTCTGTAAAATTGTATAAATGCTGACAGATAATCTGTTCCTTTGACATGATGGGATATTTTTGTGCCAGTAAAATGTATTGTGAAAACTCCTTTATGTGCAAATATTGATATGCACTGAACAAAAATATAAACTCAACATGCAACAATTTAAAATATTTTACTGAGCTACAGTTCATATAAGGAAATCAGTCAATTGGAATAAATTAATTAGGCTCTATGGATTTCACATGACTGGGAATACAGATATACATCTGTTGGTCACAGATACCTTTTAAAAAAGAAAAGTAGGGGCATGGATCAGAAAACCAGTCAGTATCTGGTGTGACCACCATCTTCCTCATGCAGCCTGACACATCTCCTTCGCATAGAGTTGATCAGGCTGTTGATTGTGGCCCGTGAAATGTTGTCCCATTCCGCTTCAACGGCTGTGCGAAGTTGCTGGATATTGGCGGGAACTGGAACACGCTGTCTTACATGTTGCTCCAGAGCATTCCAAACATGCTCAATGGGTGACATGTCTGGTGAGTCAGCAGGCCATTGAATAACTGGGACATTTTCAGCTTCCAGGAATTGTGTAAAGATCCTAGCGACATGGGGCCATGATTTATTATGCTGAAACATGAGGTGATGGCGGTGGATGAATGGCACATCAATGGGCCTTAGGATCTTGTCACCATATCTCTGTGCATTCAAATTTCCATCCATAAAATGCAATTGTGTTCATTGTCATTAGCTTATGCCTCCCCATACAATGACACCACCGCCACCATGCGGCACTCTGTTCACAACCTTGACATCAGCAAACTGCTCCCCCACAAGAAGGTCTGCCATCTGCCCGGTACAGTTGAAACCAGGATTCATCCACGAAGAGCACACTTCTCCAGCGTGCCAGTGACCATCAAAGTTGAGCATTTGCTCACTGAAGTCGGTTCTGATGCTGAACTGCAGTCAGATCAAGACCCTGGTGAGTACGACGAGCACGCAGATGAGCTTCCTGAGACGGTCTCTGACAGTTTGTGCAGAAAGTCTTTGGTTGTGCAATCCACAGTTTCATCGGTTGCCCGGGTGGCTGGTTGCAGACGATCCCGCAGATGAAGAAGCCGGATGTGGAGGTCCTGGGCTGGCTTGGTTACACAACTTTCGAGGCAGCTTATGGTAGAGAAATGTACATTCAATTCTCTGTCAAAAGTTCTGGTGGACATTTCTGGTGAGTCAGCATGCCAATTGCACGCTCCCTCAAAACTTGAGGCATTGTGTTGTGTGACAAAACTGCACATTTTAGAGTGGTCATTAATTGTCCCCAGCACAATTTGTACCTGTGAACTTATCATGCTGTTTAATCAGTTTCTTGATATGCCACACCTGTCAGGTGGATGAATTATCTTGGCAAAGGAGAAATGCTCACTAACAGGGATGTAAACAAGTTTGTGCACAACATTTTAGAGAAATAAGCTTTTTGTGCATATGCAACATTTCTGGGATATTTTATTTCAGCTCATGAAACATGGGACCAACACTTTACATGTTGCGTTTATATTTTTGTTCGGTGTAATAACCATCATATCGAAGTGAACTTGGAGTCACGCAAAGATATGGTGTGTGGTCCTCCCACTACAACTCATCCAGGAAAGCATGAAGTTTACTAGGCTACAGATGAAATAAATTATGATGAACTTCACAGGGTGGTGAAAGTGCAAGGTGATGAGCTTGATGCTCCTTTCCAATACATATTGAGGATCTTATTCTGGTGACATTATAATCGATGTTTGGCTGCATTTTGACAAATTAAATTAAATCTTGCTCTCTTTCCATAATAATCTCATTTAGGCTATACATAGGCCTACGTGCGCTCTAGCCAAAATGTATAACGCAAACATTTTTGTCAGAAAACAAACTATCAGTAGATTTGAAAATGCGATGGAAACCCATTTAACTTGCATTTTTATTTGGTACATGGGAATTTAATCACATGTGCACTACATCATCACGCACAGCCTTGTGTCAGCAACAAGTCAATTTGATGGAAACACATCTCTGGTGGGAAAATATTCGTATTAGAATCTGTCACCTCCATTCACACCTTGATGATCATCCGAACAATGATAAGGGTAGGAAGGGACATGTGACAGAGTGAAGTACTCAACAACACTCACATAAAAATAAATAAATACAAATCTGGGGTTCTAGGATTTGCAGACATTGGGGCTTAGCCCAAAGTCATTTTTTATTTTTTTTATTTATTTTACCGTTATTTTACCAGGTAAGTTGACTGAGAACACGTTCTCATTTGCAGCAACGACCTGGGGAATAGTTACAGGGGAGAGGAGGGGGATGAATGAGCCAATTGTAAACTGGGGATTATTAGGTGACCGTGATGGTTGAGGGCCAGATTGGGAATTTAGCCAGGACACCGGGGTTAACACCCCTACTCTTACGATAAGTGCCATGGGATCTTTAATGACCTCAGAGAGTCAGGACACCCGTTTAACGTCCCATCCGAAAGACGGCACCCTACACAGAGCAGTGTCCCCAATCACTGCCCTGGGGCATTGGGATCTTTGTTTAGACCAGAGGAAAGAGTGCCTCCTACTGGCCCTCCAACACCACTTCCAGCAGCACCTGGTCTCCCATCCAGGGACTGACCAGGACCAACCCTGCTTAGCTTCAGAAGCAAGCCAGCAGTGGTATGCAGGGTGGTATGCTGCTGACATTAGGGGGGGTCTGGGGGCATTCCCCCCCCGAAAAATAAATAAGGAATTTCAACAGCTAAATGCATGAATTTGGTGCACTTTGAGATGAACATTGAGAGATTAGATCTTTTTCAGGTAACTTGCACCTTCCCACCTTCCACAGCAGACACTGCCAATACTCAATTACAGTTGCTACTGTGGGTTTCTCTACTCTGGAACACTCTCTACTCTTTAAATAGACCCTGACCTGTCCAATGAGCCAAACTGATTAAAGAATCCCACAATACCCAAACACCCTCCATCTCTCACACAAACACACACACACACACACACACACACACACACACACACACACACACACACACACACACACACACACACACACACACACACACACACACACACACAGTGCAGTAATTAGAATCCATAGAGTAGCTCACCCCACCTCTGCCTCTCTCCATCGCTTTCTCTATGTCTGTTCCTGTCTCCCTTGCCTGCCCTCTTCTCTTGCTGTCTCTTAGTATTCTTTAAAAACATATTTTTTTAGCTCTTTTTTTCTCCCCAATTTCGTGGTATCCAATTGGTAGTTACAGTCTTGTCTCATCGCTGCAACTCCCGTACGGACTCGGGAGAGGTCGATAGCCATGCGACCTCCTAAACACAACCCAACCAAGCTGCACTGCTTCTTGACACAATGCCCACTTAACCCGGAAGCCAGCTGCACCAATGTGTCGGAGGAAACACTGTACACTTGGAGACGGTGTCAGTGTGCACTGCTCCCAGCCCACCACAGGAGTCACTTGTGCGTGATGGGATAAGGACATCCCTGCCGGCCAAACCCTCCCCTAACCCGGACGATGCTGGGCCAATTGTGCACCGCCCCATAGGTCTCCTGGTTGCAACAGAACCTGGACTCGAACCTAGAATCTCTAGTGGCGCAGGCCCCATCTCTTAGTATTCTATGTTGCTGTCGCTTGTCTACCCTCCTCTCTCGTCCTGTCCTAATTGTAAAAAGTGTAAAAGTAAACAATTGTTTTAATAGTAATTGTCACAGGCTTTTTCAACTCACCTGCAAATTCTTTGCAAACCATGTTTTACTTTTTAACAGTCTGTTTTTCACCTCTTATAATTTGTGCAAATAAATACAACTAATTAGAATCTATACAGCAGCTTGATGTGATACAGTCTACGGTGTGCTCAATCCACCTCTTCTCTCTCCATCTGCCCTCTTCTATCACTTTCTCTGTGTCTTGTCTGTTGCTGTCTGTGTCGTGTCTGTTGCTGTCTCAGGTTCTTATGTGTTACTGTCTCCTTTGTCTATCCTCTTCTGTTATGGCCTGTTCTGTTCTTCTGGTGTCACTCTCCATCCCCTATTTTTCTGTTGCTGTCTTTGTGTCTTGTCTGGTGTGTCTCTCCATCATCTACTCTTCGATTGCTGTCTCTGTGGCTTGTCTGGTGTGTCTCTAGTTTTGCAATCCAAAACGGTCAAGGGGATACTGGGGTAACTTAAATTGTTTTGGGTCTGTGTCTGGGTTCACCTAAATCATCCTCTTCCTACCATTTGTCCCTGACTGCTGCTGTTCTAAGTGCTCCGCTGGCCTGCTGTTCTCATCTGCCCTCCTCCTTGGTTCATATGAAAGGTAGCAAGGAAGAGGTGCTACGTCTTTAGTTAGTTTTAAAGGGTGACTGCACTTCCTGATTGGGCATCGTTTTAGATTTTGTTAATTAAGAAACGCTAGCGACCATGACTGAATTCAAATGTGAGTTAGTTTCGGGGTGTGGTTTGATGTGGGTGTCTCGTGTGTGTATATTCGCAGGTGGGAAGAGTTAGACAAATTATTTAGCCAATTAGCTTCAGCAGGCTGGTGTGCGACTTGACTTTTGACTTTGGATAGCCTATCTCTGGGGCTAGTTAGGGAACGTTAATAAATTACACAATGTAAATAAGACAATATTTTTATGTTGCACACCTTCTAGTTTTCTCATTAAATGCTTTCAATATTTGTATATGAATTTCTACAATTTATAGTTGGTTTAAGGTTTTTAAGTAATTGACATTTGGAGCTATTGGAATTTTAACATATTGTCCCATGTGCATTGTGTAATTTACCGATGGTCCCTAAAACTAGCCGCATAGGGATATCCAATGTTCACCCAAATTTACCACAGGCATTACGATCGGGTTACATGCAGCTGCACTCCAAATGTATGATTACTTGTGTGCTGCCAGCTGTGGGCATATGGGCAGGATTGAAACAAACCCAACCTTCATTTACTGTACATTGTTATGCTGTCATGACCAGAAGTCACACAAAACTGCATTTTGGACGAGACTGACTTTATGACCAAAATTATGCTATTTACACTTTGTAGTCAATTTTGACACTAGAATAAATGTGTCTGACTCATATCGATGCCACATAAGCTGTTTTCTAAATGAGAAGTTGGTTTAAGTTTTTTTAGTTGCTCTTTAAAGTTACTGTATACCAACATGACCATGGCAACTCAACTGTCAAGAAAAACGCAAGAGTCTGCATAACAAGTTTGTTTATTTGTCATATACACAATATATCAATGGAGTGCAGTGCAATTAAATGCTTCCTTGCAGGTTGACAATGCAACAAGAGTAATACAAATAAAAGCTCAATTAAATAATTTCACCAATTTAATAATGGACAGTTTATTAATTGTTATAAATTGTTATATAGACTATATGGAAATAACAGACATGAGCCAACCATTTTTACCTGTACAATTGAATAGGTTATAAAACCTCTATAATTCATTAAACGCTACCTACAGAAACCCATCAAATACACTCGCTGGAAATAAACACTTTTCCTAATAACATTACTTATATTAACATCCTTAGCTTTCCCATTCACCAAATATACTATTAAATAACTCTGACCGATACCCAATAGCTTAAGGATGCTGAGCGCTAACGCTAGCTTATTAGCATTTGCCAACCCTTATGCTGAGGCCGGGAGACTAGCTATATTGAACAAAAATATCAATGCCACATGTAAAGTGTTGGTCCGATGTTTCATGAGCTGAAATAAAAGATCCCAGAAATGTTCCATACGCACAAAAAGCTTATTTCTTAAAAATGTTGTGCACAAATTTGTTTACATTCCTGTAAGTGAGCATTTCTCCATTGCCAAGGTAATCCATCCACCTGACAGGTGTGGCATATCAAGAAGCTGATTAAACAGCATGATCTGGGCAGGCATAAGCTACAGACAATGAACACAATTGCATTTTATCAATGGCAATTTGAATGCACAGAGATACTGGGACGAGATCCTGAGGCTCATTGTCGTGCCATTCATCCGCCGCCATCACCTCATGTTTCAGCACGTCGAAAGGATTTGTACACAATTCCTGCGAGCTGAAAATGTCCCCTGCTGACTCATCAGACATGTCACCCATTGAGCATATTTGGGATGCTCTGGATCGATATGTAGACAGAGTGTTCCAGTTCCCGCCAATATCAAGCAACTTCGCACAGACATTGGAGAGGAGTGGAACAACATTCCACAGGTTACAATCAACAGCCTGATCAACTCTATGCGAAAGAGATGTGTCGTGCTGCATGAGATAAATGGTGGTCACACCAGATACTGATTGGTTTTCTGATCCATGCCCCTACTTTTTTAAAAGGTATCTGTGACCAACAGATGCATATCTGTATTCCCAGTCATGTCAAATACATAGATTAGCGCCAAATTTATTTATTTCAATTGACTGATTTCTTTATATAAACTGTAGCTCAGTAAAATGCCCTCCGGCGAAACATTAAACAGGCAAAGCGTCAATACAGGACTAAGATTGAATTGTACTACACGAGCTGCACAGTGACACGAGCCTACCAGACGAGCTAAATTACTTCTCGTTTCGAGGCAAGTAACACTGAAACATGCAGGACAGCATCAGCTGTGTGATCACGCTCTCCGCAGCTGATGTGAGTAAGACATTTAAACAGGTCAATATTCACAAGGACGCAGGGCCAGATGGATTACCAGGACGTGTACTCCGAGCATGTGCTGACCAGCTGGCAAGTGTCTTCACTGACATTTTCAACCTCTCCCTGTCGAAGTCTGTAATACCAACATGTTTCAAGCAGACCACCATAGTCCCTGTGCCCAAGAACACTAAGGTAACCTGCCTAAATGACTACCAACACGTAGCACTCACGTCTGTAGCCATGAGCCATGAGCTCACATCAACACCATTATCCCAGAAACCCTAGATCCACTCAATTTGCATACCGCCCAAACAGATCCACAGATGATGCAATCTCTATTGCACTGCACATGGTCCTTTCACACATGGACAAAAGGAACACTTATGTGAGAACGTTATTCTTCAACTACAGCTCAGCGTTTAACACCATCGTACCCTCAAAGCTCATCACTAAGCTAAGGACCCTGGGACTAAACAACTCCCTCAGCAACTGGATCCTGGACTTCCTGACGTGCCGCCCCCAGGTGGTAAGGGTAGGTAACAACACATCCACCACGCTGATCCTCAACACGGGGGCACCTCAGGGGTGTGTGCTCAGTCCCCTCCTGTACTCCCTGTTCACGCATGACTGCACAGCCAGGCACAACTCCAACACCACCATTAAGTTTTCCGATGACAAAACAGTGGTAGACATGATCACCGACAAGACAGCCTATAGGGAGGAGGTCAGAGACCTGGCCGTGTGGTGCAAGGACAACAACCTCTCCCTCAATGTGATCAAGACAAAGGAGATGATTGTGGACTTCAGGAAAAGCAGGACTGAGCACGTGCCCCATTCTCAACAACGGGGCTGTAGTGGAGCAGTTTGAGAGGTTCAAGTTCCTTGTGTCCACATCACCAACAAACTAACATGGTCCAAGCACACCAAGACAGTCCTAGACCAAGACAGTCCTAAAACCTATTCCCCCTCAGGAGACTGAAAAGATTTGGCATGGGTCCTCAGATCCTCAAAAGGTTCTACAGCTGCACCATCGAGAGCATCCTGACAGGTTGCATCACTGCATGGTATGGCAACTGCTCTGCCTCCGACCACAAGGCACTACAGAGGGTAGTGAGTACATCACCGGGGCCAAGCTTCTTGCCATCCAGGACCTCTATACCAGGCGGTGTCAGAGGAAGGCCCTAAGAATTGTCAAAGACTCCAGCCACCCTAGTCATAGACTGTTCTCTCTGCTACTGCACGGCAAGCGGTACCGGAGTGCCAAGTCTAGATCCAAGAGGCTTCTAAACAGCTTCTACCCCCAGGCCATAAGACTCCTGAACATCTAAATCAAATGGCTACCCAGACTATTTGCATCCCCCCCCCCCACCCCCCACTCCACCCCTTCTATGCCGCTGCTACTCTCTGTTATTATCTATGCATAGTCACTTTAATAACTCTACCTACATGTACATATTACCTCGACTAACCGGTGCCCCCGCACATTGACTCTGTACCGGTACCCCCTGTATATAGCCTCGCTATTGTTGTTTTTTGCCATGTTGGTTAAGGGCTTGTAAGTAAGCATTTCACTGTAAGGTGAAATAATTTGATTTGATGTGGAGTTGATATTTTTGTTCAGTGTAGTTAGCTACCACCAACACTCCACAAACCTGTGGCTAACTCTTCTGCTGCTAGACTGACTTTCTGGTTGTTCTGCCCTATCCACCTCATTCCCTATTGCCTCAACCTGCTCGTTCCAAACATCCAGACTCTCTGACTGAGTGACAGGGGTTTTGCTTAGTGACGCAAATGACATCTATTGGTGCGTTTCAAGACAACTGGGAACTTAAAAAAAAAAGATTTTTCAGAGTTTTTTCAGAGTTCCCAGTTGTTTTGAACACAGCACAACCAGTGCTGTAGGGGTGGGGGACGTGAGCGGTCCACTGCGTTGTGAAATCTCAACCAATCACACCAGGCACCGCGTCACTCCCGGGGCTCGCAGTGCCTACTGCCTAGCGCAGTATATTGTATTGTTGATTTTTGTAATTCAAATTTGTCAGTAATTATTTTTGTTATACTGCATAGTGCAAGTGATGTGGCTTATGGAAACTCATATCATACTGAAAAAATACATAAACATTGGTCAGGTGAAGCAACAGCTGGTGTCATTCTGGAAGTGGAGGAGAGAAGCGTTCACAGCAATGTACTCCATCTGGAAGCCTCCTGCGACTACAGATGCATCGGACAGGAACTTTAGTGTCATCACATTCCCTGTGGGAGAGAGAAACGGGGAAAGGTGACAGGGTTATCAATGAAAACACTTATAATTGGAAATCAATAAACAATTGATGATTAAAAAAAGGTTATCAATGCCAAACATTTACTGTAGCTTTTTGATCTATAATAATAGCATTTAATATGGTAATAAAATAGGAATGTGTTTGTGCATACCTGTGCTTATGAGGTCATCTGGTAAATAATCTCCACAGTACCTGGAAATAATAAATATATTTACTTGATAGTAGATCAACATGGTCAGACAGTAGCCTATGTTATGACAGTATGTTGTGGGAAAAGACATGAGTCTTACGAGTCTATGTGAGTATCAATACATTTAGTACAATGCAACTTTCTATAATCTTGGATAAGACTAACAACCCAGATAAACCATTACAACGTGAACGCAACAAACTAAAACTAAATGTAAAGGAACATTCAATCAAAACCTAGATCCTCACCTCCCGGCGAAGCCAGAGATGTCATCATAACTGTCATAGATCTCTAAAAAGTCTGCTAGACAGGCCGTGTCCTCCTCCACATCAAATTCCAGGAAGTGCAGGCGTATCCTCTGTCCGTAGCGCACGCGGATGTGCCAGTAGCAGATCTGCTCATCCTGGTACTCCTCTGGGTAACCGGGTGACTGGATGATCCTTTGCTGATCTGTCAGAGTACCTCCACACTCCTTTGCTGTGGACCAGGAGACAGAAGGAGGAGATAGGATGAGGAAATATACTGAAGCGATAAAAGCTAACTTTATATATTAGATGAGATAGATGAATAGTTTAGCGGATTAAATAAGACTTTGTAATGGGTAATGTCCATAGATAAAAGTTAAGCGAATATTCTGCACACTAGCTGTTGCTTTAGACTCTAGAGTAATGATATCATATAAGCAAAACATTTCAGCAAAAACTATCATTATGTATTACTACATCAGTGTATTACATTTGCTGTCATCATAAGTAAATGCATTACAATAAATAAAAATATGGGAATGATGTTTTGTTTATGTTGTTCTCTCTGATGTGACCACTGAATGAAGTTAGAAATAAAGTGAGGGGCCTCCTGAGTGGCGCAGCAGTCTAAGGCACTGCATTGCAGTGCTTGAGGCGTCACTACAGACCCGGTTCCATCCCAGGCAGTGTCATAACTGTGCGTGACCGAGAGTCCCGTAGGGCGGCGTATTATTTGGCCCATGTCGTCCGGGTTAGGGGAGGGTTTGGCCGGTGGGGCTTTACTTGGCTCATCGCACTCTAGCAATTGCTTGTGGTGGGCTGGGCTCCTACAGTATGAATTCAGTCATCATTTGAACAGTCTTTCCTCCGACACATTGGTGCAGCTGGCATCCGGGTTAAGGAGCGCGGTTTAAAGGGTCATGTTTCATAGGACGCATGACTCGACCTTCGCCTCTCCCAAGCCCGTTGGGTGGTTGCAGCAATGAGACAATATCGTAATTGGATCGCAATTAGATTTCACAAAGTTGGGGAGAAAAAGGGGAGTAAAATACAAAAAAATATAATATATAGTTAGAAAAGAGACTCCTTTGTCTTCTGAATGAACACAATTCCCTCCACATGTGCAGTTGGGTGAAAATTAAATCAAAAGCTCCCCTAGATCCCCAGGATTTGTAGAGGGAAAATGAATGTAATTAAGAGTTTTTTTAATGCAATTCAACCGTAATTTATCAAATGTGAACCATACATCCTCAACGTCACAGGGAATTAGGGAGAAAATTTGTGCCGGTTTCTCAAATGACACCCTATTCCCTTTGTAGTGTACTACTTTATGACCAGGGCCACAGGCAGTATCACTCAAGGCAGCTATCTCATCCAATGAGGCAACCTCTTCCATGTTGAGTACAGTCGTCACGTGGTGCCAACTATCATGTATCATTCTCCACCATGAAAACATAAAAACAGGCCCCAATACAGCTGTTTTGTCATGATTAATTAAATGTTGTAAAAGTGTTGTAAATACGTCCTTAATAGTTATAATGACTGGATAAATACTGAGTTCTTATCACATAAGGCCCCTAGAGTTAGAGTTTAAAGACTGGGTTCTTACCACAGATTTGATTTTGGTATTATCTAGAGTCAGACCATTAAGAGTTCAGTGTGTTCCTCTTTGGATTTACACCTCAACGTGCTGCTTTGCTACTTTATTCTATAAAGACTTAATGTATTTGATTGCCGTCAGTGGCATAATGCAGTTTCACAGGGCCCCCTGAAAAGTCAGAGCATGAGGCGCCCCTGCAAGAGGGGGGAGGCTGTGCCACCATTGGATAGTTTAAAGACTGGATTTTTAATACATTACTTAAAGTTACATTTTTTAATATCATATCGAGACAAATAACAGTCATTGGATATTAAGTGACTGTGTTCCTTGCTGGCTTTACACCTCAAAGTGTTGCTTTGCCGCTCCAATCTATAATGTACTAGATTTACATACAATCTAGAGATGTTCGGGCCATTTGGGTTTCAGTTTGTCCCTAATAGGCTTTACATCTTGAAGTGTTTCTTTGCCTTACCCACAGACTTGTATAATTATTTGCCTCAGCCTCACCATTCTATAAGACTGACACACCATTAAACAGTCCAGTCCCAGCTAGCACATAACGTTCTGAGAACCAAATGTTTCTTAGAGCTTGGTGAGAGCGTACAACCTTCCCACAACTTTCTGGGAATGGTGCAGGATAGTTGATTGGCTTTGGGAAATTCTCTGCACATTTAAGGAACTTGACAAAATAACATTATTTTCTTGGTTATGCATTACTTCAACAGAATATTTCCAAAAATGTCAAACATGGTTACCTTTTATTAACATTTTTGTAATGTTCCAGGAACGTTTCCAACTGGTTTGACATTGGGAATGTTCTCAAATAGTTCAGAGAATGTTAAGAAACAATGTTCTTCTGTGGGAATTTCAGTACTTCAGCATAATGTTTCCTACAGGATTCCTCATGGTTCTATTTAAAGTCATGTTCTTAAATTGTTCTGCGAATTTTAAAGGAAACGTTCTACTTTATTAATGTTCAGAGAAAGTTCTAAGAATTGTGTTTAAAAACATATACATTCCGTTCTCAGCGTCAACAAAACTCTCTCTAGCCTCTATCTTGTTAAGTGTGTTCAGGTGTTGGCCACGCCCCCTAAATGGCCACACCTGATCTTAATGAATGCTTGTTTCCTTTGAAATGGGGTCTGTTTGAATAGACTAAAATTAACAGCTTTGTGTCAGTTAAAAAACATGGCATGCTAGCTCCATCCTGGTGGCGCAGTGAACTAATTCCATGGACAGAGAACAGAGAATTATATGTTCGAATCTCACTAACAAATTAATGTGTTTGCATGATTAATGCCTAAGGAAATGAACGTCCATGTGTCCTATCTGCAAGTAGTGTTATTAAAAGTATTGTTAAAACATTAATTGAACATTTTGAGGTAGTTATTCAAAAAACTCCAAATCAAATCACATTTTTATTTGTCCCATGCTTTGTAAACACCAGGTGTAGACAAATGAAATGCTTACTTATTGGCCCTTCCCAAAAATTCAGATTTATTTAATTTTTATAATAATAATAGAAAAAGATAATAACGCGAGGAATAAATACACAATGCGGAACGATAACTTGGCTATATACAGTACACGGGATACCAATACAGTCATGTGCAGGGGTATTAGGTAGATACAGTGCCTTCAGAAAGTTTTCATACCCCTTGACTTATTCCACATTTTGTTGTGTAATGACAAAGTGAAAAAAAATATATATATAACATTTTTGCAAGTGTATTGAAAATAAAACACAGAAATATCTAATTTACTTAAGTATTCACACCCCTGTGTCAAAACATGTTAGAATCACCTGGCAGCGATTACAGCTGTGAATCTTTCTGGGTACGTCTATAAGAGCTTTGCACACCTGGATTATATCATATTTGCACGTTATACTTTTTGAAATCCTTCAAGCTCTGTCAAGTTGGTTGTTGGTCATTACTAGACAGCCATTTCCAAGTCTTGCCATATATTTTCAAGCTGATTTAAGTCAAAACTGCAATTAGGTCACTCAGGAACATTCAATGTGGTCTTGGTAAACAACTCCAGTGTATATTTGGGCTTGTGTTTTAGGTTATTGTCCTGCTCAAAGGTAAATTTGTCTCCCAGTGTCTGTTGGAAAGCAGACTGATCCAGGTTTTCAAATAAAATAAAATTGTATTGGTCACATACACATATTTAGCAGATATTATTGCAGGTGTACCGAAATGCTTGTGTTCCTAGCTCCAACAGTGCAGTAGTATCTAACAATTCACAACAATACACAAATCTAAAAGTTTCCTCTAGGATTTTGCCTTTGCTTAGCGCTATTCTATTTATTTTTATCCCCCCAAAAACTCCCTGGTCCTTACCAAAGACAAGCATACCCATTACATGATGCAGCCACCACCATGCTTGTAAATATGAAGAGTGGTACTCAGTGATGTGTTGTGTTGGATTTGCTTCAAACATAATGCTTTGTATTCAGGACATAAAGTGAATTTCTTTGCCACATTTTTTACAGTTTTACTTTAGAATGCATGTCTTGAATATTTGTATTCTGTACAGGTTGTCATTTAGGCTAGTATTGTGAAGTAACTACAATGTTGTTGATCCATCCTGTTTTCTCCTATTTTTTATTTATCTATATTTTTATTTAACCTTTATTTAACTAGGCAAGTCAGTTAAGAACAAATTCTTTTTTACAATGACGGCCTACACAGGCAAAACCTGGACAACGCGGGGCCGATTGTGCGACACCCTATGGGACTCCCAGTCATGGCCGGTTGTGATACAGCCTGGATTCAAACCAGAATGTCTGTAGTGACGCCTCTAGCACTGAGATGCAGTGCCTTAGACGAAACTCACAGCTATTAAACTCAGTAACTGTTTTAAAGTCTCCATTGGCCTCCAGAAACTGAGTTAGGAAGGTTCGTAGTGACTGGGTGTATTGATACACCATCCAAAGTGTAATTAATAATGCTCAAAGGAATATTCAATATCTGCTTTTTTTTAACCCATCAATAGGTGCCTTTCTTTGCGAGAAAGCCTCCCTGGTCTTTGTGGTTGAATCTGTGTTTGAAATTCACTGCTTGACTGAGGGACCTTGCAGATAATTGTATGTGTGGGGTACAGAGATGAGGTAGTCATTCAAAAATAGTTAAACACTATTATTGAACACAGAGTGCAACTTATTATGTGACTGTTTAAGCTAATTCTTACTCCTGAAAATGTGAATACTTTCTGAAGGCACTGTATGTACCTATAATTTCCATTCTCAGAGCGTTAATAAAACCACCTGGGAACATTTTCAAGGAACCAGAGTAAAATGTTCTCAGAACCTCCCTGCAACCTAAAAATGAACGTTCCCAGAACAGGCTAAATGTTCACGTCTGTTCTCAGAAAGTTTAAAAAACGTTCAGTTTTACCAGTCAGGAAACGTATGGCTTCATTCCCACAACCAATGTGAAACCAAAAATAAACGTTCCCACAACTTCCAAAGAACCAAATGTGCTAGCTGGGGCTCTCTCCAGTAGCATGTCAGCAAGGATGCACCACTTTAGAGCCACTCCAGAAACTTAACCAAATCTTCTTACAAATTTCACAGGCAGCTACCCGGGTGTTTATATGAATAATTTTGCTTTTGCAACCCTTTCCAGATATACTGAGAGGAAAAGGAATGTAATTAACAAGAAAACAATCTTCATCTCCATCTATGAGCCGAGTCAGAAAAAAATCTTGGAGAAATGAATCAATGTTTATTTGGCTGTTGGTGTTATTTTGCTTCTTGTCCTAGATCATGACAGCTCAAAGGCGTTTAGGTCTCGCTCCATCTGCAAGGCTTTGGTGAATCATCTGGAGTGTAGAGGTTAACAGCCGTACGCCACCCCATCGCTCATAGGTCAGACTATCGCCAGTATCCCGCCTTACTCATGATGGGGTGAGTCCTTATCCAGAAACCACGACAACCACAACCCCCCTGGACCCTGCCAATGGCCCTTTGGAGAAGCCCTCACCCAGATTCAGGGACCACAACCCCCTGCCCACGTACAGTCAATAGCTCCCCTGGTACATAAGGCGACATGTCATGAACCAGAAGCAACTTTACAACTCTGACCGTGTGTGCCCTAGCCTCGCCCATTAGAAACCACACCAGACACTTAACTCATATGGTGGACCATCATGGTCCATTAAACCAACACAGAGGATTGCATAAACCTCCCATTTGTCATGTTTTTACTACTCACAGTTGGGGTTGTAGCAGTAGACGTCCCATCTCTCACTCTTGTTCAACCTGTACCCATAGTTGATGATGCCAACCCTGCCGAAACCACAGTTGGCACCGGCTTTGACGATAGGGTAGCCCACACGTCCTTTGTCATACCATCCAGCCGCACACACATGTAAACCTAAGAAAGAGGGGCAAAAAGTTAGCCTGGTAACCAATCTGAAAGTTTCACGTTGTTTCCATGCTAAGAAAGAGTGTCACTGATAAAACCATAAGAGAGCTTGGTTTATAGAGCTAGCATCCATCCCCGTCTTAGTACCACAGATAAAACACTAACAGAAGATCAAGGGAATATTGGATTATCACCAGCCATTCGGCTTGGTCATATCCTTAAAACAAAACCAAGTCTTTGGAAATGCTATTGTCCCTGTCAAAAATGTGTTTTCCAGTGACTTTGCATCTGCAATTACAAGCAGTCCATTGATGTGGGGGATGTGTATGGGGATGGTTGGTGGACAGTGGAGGTAAAGCATAATGAACTCCAATGTATCTTAAAAGCCTCCAGTCACAATCAGCGGACCACAGTCAGTCAGGAAAGGCAAGAGAGATACACTCAGGGCTCCTAGGTTGATTGGCCATAGAGCAGCTCAGCTCTAACCACAGACAGACGAGTAGTGGTTTCCAAATGCCAGATCCTGAGTTCCAGGGCCTGATCGGGCTTCAATCTGTCTGCCATCCATGGGAACAGCATCGTTACCCAGCTAGGCAGGTGTTATCGTTCTTACAATACTTGAGAGGCCTCTGATCACAGCCGGACCAATTCCCTCCCCACCCCTTGGTCCTAACCCTTCAATGTTTGTAGAGCTGTAAAGTGCAGGGAATATGGTGGAAGGGCCACGCCCTTACACTGCTTATTTACCCTTCAGATCTGCAAACATCAAAGGGTTAGGCCCAAGGGGAAGGGATAGGGAGCGAATTGGGACCGGCTGCAGTTCTACAGAGCAACGGGCTGTAGGAGCTGTAGTTGCAAGATGTCTTTGATTGATTTCATGGGAGAAAGGCAAGATAAACACACCTCTTCCTGCCATTGCTTGACAAGTGATACTAGTGACCACATGTTTGGCTAATATAAACTGGGTACATGTGTGCTTAGGTAAACTGTGAGGCATCGTTAATCAACAGTGGTAATGGCATTTTGTAAACTCAGGGCTCAGGGGCCACTCATGAACTGCCAGTGCTTATGTTGAAAGTCATTGACATTGATAGAATATAATTGGCAACATTGTGCTGCTTGTGAGTTACGTTCCTCCAGACTCTTTGTCTGGTAAATTCAGAGAGAAGGAGAGAGAGAGACAGAGAGATAGAGAGAGCACCACCACCTCCAGTTTGGAGGGGATGGGGTATAGGGGAGTTATTGCATTGCAAACCTATCTGACGAGCAGCCTCCAGTTGATCGTAAGTGGCCAGTGTCCCTCCTTCGTATTTGCACACGGCCTTGGCTTCCTTATAAGTCAGCTGGTATCTCCCTTTACGCGATTCCCTGTGGTAGACTCCGGCGGCTTGCTCTGTCCAGGAAAAAACAACTCAAATCAAATTTTATTGGTTGTGGACACATAGTTTGCAGATGTTATCGCAAGTGCATCGAAATGCTTATGTTTGCTCCAAGAGTGCAGTAATACCTAACAATACAAAACACGCACAAATAAAAATAAAACAATTAAGGAACTAAGAAATATCAGAACGAGCAATGTCAGAGTCTGGAATTTAAATATACTGTATATGTTTAGACAGTATATGAATAGAAAATGTGTGTACAGCAGTAATAATATATAGAATGAGCCTCGACTAGAATACGGTATATACATATGAAGTGGGTAAAACAGCATGTAAACATTATTAAAGTGACCAATGTTCAATGACTATGTACATCGAGCAGTAGTCTCTAGGTGCAGGGTAGAGTACCAGGTGGTAGATGGCTAGTAACAGTGACTAGGTTCAGGGCAGGGTACTGGGCGGAGGATGGCTAGTGGTGACTACTTAACAGTCTGATGGCCTGGAGATAGAAGCTGTTTTTCCAGTCTCTCGGTCCCAGCTTTGATGCACCTGTACCGTCTCCGCCTTGTAGATGGTCGCGGGGTGAACAGGCCGTGGCTCGGGTGGCTGAGGTCCTTGATGATATTCTTGGCCTTCCTGTGACACTGGGTGCTGTAGATGTCCTGGAGGGCAAGCAGTGTGCCCCTGTTGATGCATTGGGCTGACTGCACCACCCTCTGGAGAGCACTGTGGTTGAGGATGGTGCAATTGCCATACCAGGTGGTGATACAGCCTGACAGGATGCTCTCAATAGTGCATTTGTAGAAGTTTGTGAGGGTCTTAGGGTCCCTTAGGAATTTCTTCAGGCTCCTTGCGCCTTCTTCACCACACTGTCTGTGTGGGTGGACCATTTCATGTTGTCAGTGATGTGCACGCTGAGGAACTTGAAGATTTTCACCCTCTCCACTCCCCGTCAATGGGTGCGTGCTCTCTCTGCTGTCTTCTGAAGTCCACGATCAGCTCCTTGGTTTTGTTGACGTTAAGGGAGAGGTTATTTTCCTGGCACCACTCCGCCAGAATCATTACCTCCTCCCTGTAGGCTGTCTCGTCGTTGTTAGTAATCAGGCCTACTATCGTTGTATCATCTGCAAACTTGATGATTGAGTTGGAGACGTGTGTGACTATGCAGTCATGGGTGAACAGGGAGTACAGCAGGGGGCTGAGCACCCACCCTTGAGGGGCCCCCGTATTGAGGATCAGCGTAGCGGAGGTGTTATTGCCTACCTTCACCACCTGGGTTAGCCCGTCAGGAAGTCCAGGACCCAGTTGCACAGGGCAGGGTTCAGACCCAGGGCCCCAAGCTTAGCGATGAGCTTGGAGGACACTATGGAGTTGAAGACTGAGCTGTAGTTGATGAACAGCATCCTTACATAGATATTCCTCTTGTCCAGACACGATAGGGAAGTGTGCAGTGCAATGGTGATCTGTAGGGCCGATATGGGTGTCGGGTAAGGTGTAGGGAATATGTTCCGTAACTAGCCTCTCAAAGCACTTCATGATGACAGAAGTGAGTACTACGGGGAGGTAGTCATTTTATTGGATGACTGTCATTCATATTCCATTCAGCACTACAGTGAGACACAACTACAACAATACGTATCCAGGCAACAGAAAACAAGCAGAAAAGATTCTGTTTCACAAGATTGGAGGCAAGCAAAGTGGCTTCAGACTAAGTCCAAAGCGGAAGAAAAGAAACATGAAACACACACGGTGGATAGGCCAAAATCTTTCAACTCTAACATGTTGTGACTGGATAGAAACCCTTAGGACAGAAGCTTAGTGTTTGTAATCTCCCTGTTGGAAGTGGCCATTCCCTATGGGGAGTCCTCCTTTGAGGCTGTTTTGATATCACGCATGCATGACCTTGTAGGACTTGGAGTGCACTCCAAATTAGCAATGAACTAATGTTTTCACCTACTAGTCAAACTGTCCCTCCAAGGTGCCTTGTGAGGTGGTGCCTCGTTCTCATTATAAGCCCAGAGTGTGGTGTATCTCACTATTACCAGAACCAAATGATATAGGAGTTTTGGGTCTCATGACATATTACTGTAAACATGCAGTTAAGTTTGTGTGTTCCAGATGGGTGTAGGTCTGGCAGGCAAGTCGAGCTCATTAACTCTTATCTGAAGAAGCCTTTACGACATATTCCATTAAAATGGGTTGGGGCACTATAACATTATTAGACAATAAACACACTGGTCTATAAACTGAGTGTTCAAGGGCAGATGTTATAGCAGTCTCTGTGTTACAAAAGAAATGTGCAGTCTTCAAACTGATATAACACTCTGTCCTTGTTCTTTCATTGCTACAGTGGTGTAAAGTACTTCAGTAAAAATACTTTAAAGTACTACTTAAGTAGGTTTTTTTGGTATCTGTACTTTACTATATATATTTTTGACAACTTTTACTTCACTTCATTCCTAAAGAAAATAATGTACTTTTTACTTCATACACTTTCCCTGACACCCAAAAGTACTCGTTACATTTGCAATGCTTAGCATCACAAGAAAGTGGTCCAATTCACTGTTATCAAGAGAACATCCCTGGTCATCCCCACTGCCACTGATCTGGAGGACTCACTAAAGACAAATGCTTCATTTGTAAATGATGTCTGAGTGTTGTAGTGTTCCCCTGGCTATCTGTAAATGATGTCTGAGTGTTGTAGTGTGCCCCTGGCTATCTGTAAATGATGTCTGAGTGTTGTAGTGTGACTCTAGCTATCTGTAAATGATGTCTGAGTGTTGTAGTGTGCCCCTGGCTATCTGTAAATGATGTCTGAGTGTTGTAGTGTGCCCCTGGCTATCTGTAAATGATGTCTGAGTATTGTAGTGTTCCCCTGGCTATCTGTAAATGATGTCTGAGTGTTGTAGTGTGCCCCTGGCTATCTGTAAATGATGTCTGAGTGTTGTAGTGTGACTCTAGCTATCTGTAAATGATGTCTGAGTGTTGTAGTGTGCCCCTGGCTATCTGTAATAATGTCTGAGTGTTGTAGTGTGCCCCTGGCTATCTGTAAATGATGTCTGAGTGTTGTAGTGTGCCCCTGGCTATCTGTAAATGATGTCTGAGTGTTGTAGTGTGCCTCTAGCTATCTGTAAATGATGTCTGAGTGTTGTAGTGTGCCTCTAGCTATCTGTAAATGATGTCTGAGTGTTGTAGTGTGCCCCTGGCTATCTGTAAATGATGTCTGAGTGTTGTAGTGTGCCTCTAGCTATCTGTAAATGATGTCTGAGTGTTGTAGTGTGCCTCTAGCTATCTGTAAATGATGTCTGAGTGTTGTAGTGTGCCCCTGGCTATCTGTAAATGATGTCTGAGTGTTGTAGTGTGCCTCTAGCTATCTGTAAATGATGTCTGAGTGTTGTAGTGTGCCTCTAGCTATCTGTAAATGATGTCTGAGTGTTGTAGTGTGCCCCTGGCTATCTGTAAATGATGTCTGAGTGTTGTAGTGTGCCCCTGGCTATCTGTAAATGATGTCTGAGTGTTGTAGTGTGACTCTAGCTATCTGTAAATTATGTCTGAGTGTTGTAGTGTGCCCCTGGCTATCTGTAAATATAAAAAATATTTCAAAAAAAGAACATTGTGCCATCTGATTTTCTTATTATAAGTAATTTGAAATTATTCATACTTTTACTTAAGTATATTTTGCAATTAGATTGATTTTTGAAACTTAAGTATATTTAAAACCAAATACTTTTAGACTTTTACTGTAGTATTTTTCTGGTTGTCTTTTACGTTTACTTGAGTCATTTTCTACATAGGTATCTTTACATTTACTCAAGTATGACATTTTGGTACGTTTTCCACCACTGCAATGCTACGCCCTAAACTGAACACTGAAATAATGTTCTGAAGTTTGCACAGCTTTCTTGTTCATGTGTGTTTATTGTCCCTCGGACAAAATGAAGTAGTGTGTTTGCAAGTCAACCTCATGCAGTGTTCAGTCATAAATATGCCGGTCTCCAACTCTACCCCTTACCTGAACACACATCACAGTGCTATGTGCCATTTAATAATGTTACATAACTGTAAAGATTAAGTAGGCAAAGTTTTATCAGGGAAAATGCTAAATGTTTACAACCTTGTCAATAGCCTATGCTGTGCAGGATTGTGAGAGTATGTTGAAGATAAAGAGCTGTTAGAAAAGTGAACATAAAATAATACTTTTCTGACATATGGGAACGATAATTAGCCTAAATTTGGACACATCAAAGGGAAACCGGTGCCTCTTGTAGGTCTTTGTCCAAGCGACCCAACTTTTTGCAAGATCCAATGTGGCATAGTGGTTCTAAATATTACAACTGAACATTCCACAACCATCTTGTAAAATACAAACACAGAAAACTTTCAGGAGAACGTCCTACAGATTGACAATGTTTGCAATTGTTGGCATGCATAAAAGTTACTTCTGAAATGAATCCTTGTTGAAAAGCAGCCTAATGATTTAAGGCTCCCAAAGTAACAAAGAAAGCGTGATTTACCCAGCCATATGGAGTTATGAAATATTCCATTTCTGAAGCCCCAGGCTTGCGCTTCCTTCAAGATGAACCCAATGGCCCAGATGATAGCGAAGACTCGCATCCTCCTCTTGTACAGATCAGAGCTGCGCTTTGATGTCCTCTGGCCAGCTGCTACCGTTCGCGCTGTGCTCGCTGCTCATCTGACAACTGGCATTTTAAAATGTTAGAGCCAATTTATGCTTGGTCCGAAATGTGGTCAGAGGCGCCGTGTGGATGGTGTGACGCAATTGCGGAACCTCTGGAGGCATGTAGAAGCCAAATTGACCTCTCAAATTTAACCCAGCTGTGTTGCAACATCACCTTCTGTTTCAGCATGATAATGCACGGCCCAATGTCCCAAGGATCTGTACACAATTCCTGGAAACTGAAAATGTCCGTTATTATTCCATGGCCTGCATACTCACCAGATACTCACTCTTTGGGCATATCTCAAATCAATTCAAATTATATTTGTCACATGCATTGAATACAACAGGTGTAAGTAGACCTTACCATGAAATGCTTACTTATTTGCCCTTAACCAACAATGCAGTTCAAGAAATAGAATTAAGAAAATATTTACTAAATAAACAATAATAAACAACAATAAAATAAAAAGTAACTCAATAAAATAACAATAAAGTAGCAGAGGTAACTCCCTTTACCGTGGTGGTCCTCATGAGAGCCAGTTTCATCATAGTGCTTGATGGTTTTTGCAACTGCACTTGAAGAATCTTTCCAAGTTCTTGAAATTTTCCAGATTGACTGACCTTCATGTCTTAAAGTTGTCATGCCCTAATCTGCTTCACCTGTCTTTGTGATTCTCTCCACCATCCTCCAGGTGTCGCCCATCTTCTCTATTATCCCTTGTGTATTTATACCTGTGTTCTCTTTTGGCTGTTGCCATTTCATTTTGTTTGTAGAACCTACCAGCGTTTTGTTTCCCTGCTCCTGCCTGTTTTCCTGCACCTGTTGTCTAATATCCCGGTTCTGACCATTTCGCCTGCCCTGACTCTGAGCCTGCCTGTCGTCCTGTACCTTTGCCCCACTACTCTGGATTACCGACCTCTGCCTAACCTGACTCTGAGCCCGCATGCTGTCCTGTACCTTACACCCTTTCTGGATTATTGACCACTGCCTGCCTTGACCTGCCGTTTGTCAGCCCCTGTTCAAGGAATAAACTTTTGTTTTCTTCAACACTGTCTGCACTTGTCATACTTTAAAACGTGATAAAAGTAATTATGTCTTTTCTCTTTGCTTATTTGATCTGTTCTTGCCCTAATATGGACTTGATCTTTAACCAAATAGGGCTATCTTCTGTACATACCACCCCTACTGTACCTTGTCACAACACAACTGATTGGCTCAAACGCATTAAGAAGGAAAGAAATTCCACACCTGTTAATTGAAATGCATTCCAGGTGACCACCTCATGAAGCTGGTTGAGAGAATGCCAAGTGTCCAAAGCTGTCATCAAGGCAAAGGGTGGCTACTTTGAAGAATCTCAAATATAAAATATATATATTGATTTGTTTAACACTTTTTTGGTTACTACATGATTCCATATGTGTTACTTCATAGTGTTGATGTCTTCACTATTATTCTACAATGTAGAAAATAGTAAAATAAAGAAAATCCCTTGAATGAATAGTTGTGTCCAAACTTTTTACTGGTACTGTAGATATTATAATATTTCCAATAACAGAACTTACAGTTGACCGGGGCATCTCCAGCAGGGCAGAAATTTGACTAACTGACTCGTTGGAAAGGTAGCATCCAAGACGGTGCCACGTTGAAAGTCACAGTTATACTGTCCAACAATAAGATCTGCCTACATTCTAGGCGTGTGTTCTTTACACTGTCCAGAGTCCCACTGCATGGGCCTGTGTGGTCATTGTGAACTACAGCCCAGTAAACGCACTACAACATGAAACACAGGAGGTTGGGTGTAGAGGAGAGAGGGATAAGGGAGTCTTTGTTCCCAGGCTGTTTTAACTGTGATGACACTCCATGACTAACATCCTGCCATCTTTGTGTGCCAAACTGGAGGTGGCAGTCTCTCTCTCTCTCTCTCTCTCTCTCTCTCTCTCTCTCTCTCTCTCTCTCTCTCTCTCTCTCTCTCTCTCTCTCTCTCTCTCTCTCTCTCTCTCTCTCTCTCTCTCCTGGGTTGAAATAATATTTATTTTCATTAAACAAAATCTACCACAAGTGCCAGGTGGGTGGGGTATGCACTTTTGGGACTATCCCATTGTTTAATTGTGCCTGCCAAGCTCAATCGAGCACAGCTTAAAACTTCTTATGGCTGCAATCCCGCTAACTTTATATAAATAAAGTTCATATTTATATAAGAAAATCTGAGTTTACATTGGCACGTTACATTCACTAGTTCCAAAAACATCCAGTGATAGTGCATAGCCACATCGTTTCAACAGAAATACTCATCATAAATGTAAATGATAATACAAGTTATACACATGGAATTATAGATATACCTCTCCTTAATGCAACCGCTGTGTCAGATTTCAAAAAAACTTTACGGAAAAAGCAAACCATGCAATAATCTGAGACGGAGCTCAGAACAATAGTAAAATTAGCCGCCATGTTGGAGTCAACAGAAACCAGAAAATACATGATAAATGTTTCCTTACCTTTGATGAACTTCATCAGAATGCAGTCCTAGGAATCCCAAGTCCACAATAAATGCTTGATTTGTTCGATAATGTCCGTTATTTATGTCCAATTAGCTACCCTGGTTAGCGCGTTTGGTAAACAATTCCAGTCACAAAGCGCGTCCACTATAACGTGACGAAATGTCCAAAAGTTCCGTAACAGTCAGTAGAAACATGTCAAACGATGTATTGAATCAATCTTTAGAATGTTGTTAACATACATCTTGAATAACGTTCCATCCGGAGAATTACATTGACTTCAGTTGAGCGATGGAACGGAGCTGCCTCTCACGTGAACGCGCGTGTTCAATGCGTGGTCACCTCATGGCAGTGGTGAATCATTCCTGTCTCCTTCGGCCCCCCTTCACATTAGAGTCATCAGACAAAGTTCTATTGACTGTTGACATCTAGTGGAAGCCGTAGGAAGTGAAAACTCATCCATATCTCGCTGTAATTTCAATGGGAGCTTGGTTGAAAATCTACCAGCCTCAGAAAAAATCCAAACAGGAAGTGGAACTTCTCAGGTTTTTGCCTGCCATATGAGTTATGTTATACTCACAGACATAATTCAAACAGTTTTAGAAACTTCAGAGTGTTTTCTATCCAATACTAATAATAATATGCATATATTAGAAACTATGACTGAGGAGCAGGACGTTTATTCTGGGTACCTCTGTGCACCTTTCATCCAAGCTACTCAATACTGCCCCTGCAGCCATAAGAAGTTAAAGTCCCAAGGTGAATGTTGAACTTTTGTTGCACACATATCCAGATGATGCTGCGTACTATTTTGTGCAATAACGCTGTCAGTGTGTTTGAAGCGTAAGAGCTTTCATTGTCTGCTTATATGCCCCCTTTATTTATCTTACAGTTCTGACTTGGTGTACAGGGAGAATACTGAAAGAACGGCCCATGTCCTGAATTCTATCGCTGTACATTTCAAAAGTGTTGAACAAATAGTTATATTGACTACATTTGTCCAAGCTCGCTCATTCATGGCTTTATCGAAGTTACGGATTGCCTCTTATCTGCTCGTCGTCCCCTTATGCCATAGTTTGTATATCTCAATTGTCAGTAGAAACCACATTTGTTTAAGTTAGTCAGCCACATCAGCTACACTACCGGTCAAAAGTTGTAGAACACCTACTCATTCAAGGGTTTTTCTTTAGCTGTCATCAAGGCAAAGTGTTGCTATTTGAAGAATCTCAAAGATAAAATATATTTTGATTTGTTTAACACTTTTTTGGTAATTACATGATTCCATGTGTGATTTCATAGTTTTGATGTCTTCACTATTATTCTACAATGTAGAAAATAGTAAAAATAAAGAAAAACCCTTGAATGAGTAGATGTTCTAAAACTTTTGACCGGTAGTGTATGTTTAAAAAAAAAAAAGGCATTAAATGAGGCTGAATGAACTGTTTTCGCTGCCAGACAAGGCTCCGCTGATAGCCAGGTGTAGTAGTGGTGAGGATTCACTCCATGGTGCTGAAAAGAAAGCTCTGCTATTGGGACAACTTTATGTAGGCCCCAACAGTTGTGGGCACCGTTTGTCACCGTTATAGTGCAATAATGTTTAGTGTTGTGTTGTGTAGTGCCTTTGCTAGCATGAATCGATGTTTTGTTGTTGTTGAGTTTGCCCCACTAAGTCTTACATTCTAAAATCGCCACTGGTAACAATTAAGTACAGTTGAAGTCGGAAGTTTACATACACCTTAGCCAAATACATTTAAACTCAGCTTTTCACAATTCCTGACATTTAATCCTAGTAAAAATTCCCTGTTTTAGGTCAGTTAGGATCACCACTTTATTTTAATAATGTGAAATGTCAGAATAATAGCAGAGAGAATTATATATTTCAGCTTTTATTTATTGCATCACATTCCCAGTGGGTCAGAAGTTTACATACACTCAATTAGTATTTTGTAGCATTGCCTTTAAATTGTTTAACTTGGGTCAAACGTTTCAGGTAGCCTTCCACAACCTTCCCACAAGTTGGGTAAATTTTGGCCCATTCCACCTGACAGAGCTGGTGTAACTGAGTCAGATTTGTAGGCCTCCTTACTCGCACACGCTTTTTCAGTTCTGCCCACATATTTTCTATAGGTTTGAAGTCAGGGCTTTGTGATGGTCACTCCAATACCTTGACTTTGTTGTCCTTAAGCCATTTTGCCACAACTTTGGAAGTATGCTTGGGGTCATTGTCCATTTGGAAGACCCATTTGCGACCGAGCTTGAACTTGAGATGTTGCTTCAATATATCCACATAATGTTCCTACCTCATGATGCCATCTATTTTGTGAAGTGCACCAGTCCTTCCTGCAGCAAAGCACCCCCACAACATGATGCTGCCACCCCCGTGCTTCACGGTTGGGATTGTGTACTTCGGCTTGCAAGCCTCCCCCTTTTTACTCCAAACATAACGATGGCCATTATGGCCAAACAGTTCTATTTTTGTTTCATCAGACCGGAGGACATTTCTCCAAAAAGTACAATCTTTGTCCCCATGTGCATTTGCAAACCGTTGTCTGGCTTTCTTATGGCGGTTTTGGAGCAGTGGCTTCTTCCTTGCTGAGCGGCCTTTCAGGTTATGTCGATATAGGACTCGTTTTACTGTGGATATAGATACTTTTGTACCTGTTTCCTCCAGCATCTTCACAGGGTTCTTTGCTGTTGTTCTGTGATTGATTTTCACTTTTTGCACCAAAGTACGTTAATCTCTAGGAGACAGAATGCATCTTCTTCCTGAGCGGTATGACGGCTGCGTGGTCCCACGGTTTTTATACTTGCGTACTACTGTTTGTAGCGATGAACGTGGTACCTTCAGGCGTTTGGAAATTGCTCCCAAGGATGAACCAGAATTGTGGAGGTCTACAATTGTTTTTCTGAAATCTTGGCTGATTTCTTTTATTTGTCCCATGATGTCAAGCAAAGAGGCACTGAGTTTGAAGGTAGGCCTTGACATACATCCACAGGTACACATCCAATTGACTCAAATGATGTCAATTAGCCTATCAGAAGCTTCTAAAGCTATGATAATTTTCTGGAATGTTCCAAGCTGTTTAAGAGCACAGTCAACTTAGTGAATGTAAATTTCTGACCCACTGGAATTGTGATACAGCGAATTATAAGTGAAATAATCTGCAAACAATTGTTGGAAAAATTACTTGTGTCATGCACAAAGTAGATGTCCTAACCGACTTGCCTAAACTATAATTTGTTAACAAGAAATTTGTGGACTGGTTGAAAAATGAGTTTTAATGACTCCAACCTAAGTGTATGTAAACTTCCAACTTCAACTATACCTTACTGTAATAGTAATGCAACCCTGCTGTTTAAAAGTCCTGTGTAGATTGTGTTTTCAACCAGCATCTATCAGGAAATAACACTTATCAAATTTGTTCACAGTTTTACAGTGTTAGTTTCATCAGCTGTTGTACAATATGATATAAAACATATGAAAAACTTTAAATATTCGAATGAAAACAAATATTACTTGAACCTAGGTACGAAGACAACATGGCATGGAGACATTGTGTCAAACTTAATGTTTTTTCTCTATCTCAAGGCGGGTCCCTCTGGGTTTTCCATCCCTGCTGAGATCATGCTGATAGTAGCCTAACTGCCATAGTGTGTCTCTCCTAGAGAGGAGGTCAACATAAAGTCAATAGCAACTTCAACACGTGTATCACTTTACTTATTTTTTTAAAGATCCTTGGTCATATGATGTAAATGCATTTCCTAAACTGTAACACAGGGCAATGGGTGCACATGTGGTCCCCTCAAACTTGTCAGAGGTTTATTTTGTCCATCTGTAACACCCTGTCAGTGCCAGATCTGTACATGATGTACATTAAAAGTATGAAGTGTATGAAGGGCCCCCGAGTGGTGCAGTGGTCTAAGGCACTGCATCTCAGTGCAAGAGGCGTCCCTGCTTCAAATCCAGGCTGTATCACATCCGGCTGTGATTGAGAGTCCCATAGGGCGGTGCACAATTGGCCCAGCATGGTCCATGTTTGGCCGTCATTGTAAATGAGAATTTGTTCTTTAACTGACATGCCTAGTTAAATAAAAAAATGTACTGCTTGATACTCTCTCCGTCCAGCAGATGGTGATAAAAGACAATGTACTGGGACACAGAGAGGGAAAAACAGTTTCTATCTCAAGGCCATCAGACTGGTTTTTGATTTACCCTTTATTTAACTATGCAAGTCAGTTAAGAACAAATTCTTATTTTCAATGACAGCCTAGGAACAGTGGGTTAACTGCCTTGTTCAGGGGCAGAATGACAGATGTTTACCTTGTCAGCTCAGGGATTTGATCTAGCAACCTTTCGGTTACTGGCCCAACGCTCTAACCACTAGGCTACCTGCCGCTGTTAAACAACCATCACTGACACAGAGGGGCTGCTGCCTACATAGACACAGAATATTGGCCACTTAAATAAATGGATCACTAGTCACTTTAATAATGGCAAATCTTGCATTACTCATCTCATATGTATATATTGTATTCTATACCATCTATTGCATCTTGCCATTGCCGCCCGGTCATCGCTCATCCATATATTTATATGTACATATTCTTATTCCATCCCTTTACTTATATTTGTGTGTATTAGGTAGTTGTTGTGGAATTGTTAGATTACTTGTTGGATATTACTGCACTGTTAGAACTAGAAGCATAAGAATTTCGCTACACTCGCATTAACATCTGCTAACCATGTGTACGTGACCAATACAATTAGATTAGATTTGATACTGTATGTGGTTAGCGTACGTCATCGGCCATTGTTACTCCAGAGATGTCATGTCCCATAATGTTCAGCTTGTGGAGCCAAATGATAACAGATATCATCCTGCCTAATAAAAGGAGAGAGCAACAACATGGCTTTTTGCATGGATAGTTCTCCATCTATTCTCTCTATATTATCTGTTAGGTCGATCTAACTCTGTCTTTGCCATCCAAGGACATATAAGTGAATGTGATATGAATTAAGAGACAAAAGGTCAAGGTTAATGCAACCCAACTCATAATCTTTGACTTGTCTCTGTGTTAGTTTAACAGGACCTGTTTGTGTGTGTGTGTGTGTGTGTGTGTGTGTGTGTGTGTGTGTGTGTGTGTGTGTGTGTGTGTGTGTGTGTATGTGCGTCAGCATTTACAAAGGTAGATGTAATTTGTGTGATGGACCTTTCACATATGGATTGATGCAGGTAGACAATACAAGCATTCAAAAACAGAGGGACAATTCAGTCACAGAAGCATGACGTTCTGGTAAACTAATGGGCTTGTTATGGCTCACAGGGCTTTTGTGAAAGAGATTTGTAACATGCTCTGTTGAACACTACAACATATTTGGCACAATGGGCGCCGGCATGGAAGCGCAGAGGGATATGCATGGAAGCGTGTGGATGCCAATTGTGGGGCCAAGGGCCTGGTTATGATGGGGGCACAGATACACACACACAGATACACACACAATAACACCCACACACGCACTAAGACACAGACACGCTAACACACACACGCACTAACACACGCACACTAACACACACACACACACACTAACACACACACACGCACTGACACACACACACGCACTGACACACACACACGCACTGACACACACACACGCACTTTAGTGACACAGCATTGTTCAATGTGACTGGTCTAGAGAAAGGCCTTTGTGCTTCTGAAAAGTCAACAATAAACCACAGATAGAACAATGAGACAGATATCTCACTGGATGTATACATGGGAAACATCCGGTTGGTATTTCCACTCACTACCATAGAGGATGCCCACTGGGGGGCAGTGGGAGAAGATTGAACAAGATGGATTTTGGCGGACATTCTGCAAATTTTTTCATTAATTAAACATTTGATCTCAAAACAGTTTTCTGTTCCCAAAACTAAAATCTGTTATGAACAGAACGGACTAAGTTTTGTAGACTTCACCCTTTGCAAAAGTTTTTTTTTTTTAAATGGCGTTGTTTAGAAGGAGTGCCAAGGCAAATTGAGTTATTGCACACGAGCACTTCACAGAGTAGGAGTTCCCTAACGAAAATATGCAGATGTTTACTAGAACGCGCCAATAGGATCTCGCTAGCGCGTGCTTGGCTCTGCCCACCTCCTTGCTTGTTCTGCCCACCTCCTTGGATAAGGATAAGCTAAAAAAAAAAGCATGTTGAAATGTGAGTGTTGACTTTGCGTGTGTGCTTTCCTCTTTTTCGAGGAGATGGGATTGGGTAGAGTAACATTAGGACAGACAGACCATTGAGTGATGAGTGAGTTGTTATGTGGAATTTCCCTCCGAGGAATCAAATGATAGTGTCTCGCTTTGAGAAGCTCATTTAACATTCCTCTAATTCCAGTCATGTTAGTGATTGTCAGTTATTGAATTTCTTCTTGGGAGCGGGAGTACAGTTTGCCTGGCCCCAACCAAACGCATAAGCTCTCGTTGTACTGCGTGGTCGAGGTCCGGGGCTATAAGTACAGCTAGAAACAGTATTAAAAATAGCAGACACATCCAGATGGTGACCTGCTGACGCTGTGAGTCGTTGGTCAGTGCTCAGGATGTAGGGTGGTAGTCGTTGGTCAGTGCTCTCCCTCAGGATGTAGGGTGGTAGTCATTGGTCAGTGCTCTCCCTCAGGATGTAGAGTGGTAGTTGTTGGTCAGTGCTCAGGATGTAGGGTGATAGTTGTTGGTCAGTGCTCTCCCTCAGGATGTAGGGTGGTAGTCGTTGGTCAGTGCTCTCCCTCAGGATGTAGGGTGGTAGTTGTTGGTCAGTGCTCAGGATGTAGGGTGGTAGTTGTTGGCCAGTGCTTAGGATGTAGAGTGGTAGTTGTTGGTCAGTGCTCTCCCTCAGGATGTAGGGTGGTAGTCATTGGTCAGTGCTCTCCCTCAGGATGTAGGGTGGTAGTTGTTGGTCAGTGCTCTCCCTCAGGATGTAGGGTGGTAGTTGTTGGTCAGTGCTCTCCCTCAGGATGTAGGGTGGTAGTCGTTGGTCGGTGCTCAGGATGTAGGGTGGAGGGTGGTAGTCGTTGGTCAGTGCTCTCCCTCAGCATGTAGGGTGGTAGTTGTTGGTCAGTGCTCAGGATGTAGGGTGGTAGTTGTTGGCCAGTGCTCAGGATGTAGAGTGGTAGTTGTTGGTTAGTGTTTTCCCTCAGGATGTAGGGTGGTAGTTGTTGGTCAGTGCTCAGGATGTAGGGTGGTAGTTGTTGGCCAGTGCTCTCCCTCAGGATGTAGGGTGGTAGTTGTTGGTCAGTGCTCAGGATGTAGGGTGGTAGTTGTTGGCCAGTGCTCAGGATGTAGGGTGGTAGTTGTTGGCCAGTGCTCAGGATGTAGAGTGGTAGTCGTTGGTCAGTGCTCTCCCTCAGGATGTAGGGTGGTAGTAGTTGGCCAGTGCTCTCCCTCAGGATGTAGGGGATTACGACTGGACTGAGCCATCTTGAGACTTCTGAGGTGAGAGATGGGAAGTGAAAAAGTTGAACAGAGCTGAAAGAGTGTAGGAATGGAAAGAGGATGTGTAGAGAGTGGACAGAGGAGAAAGAGGAAATTAAGCAATAGCCTATTAGACAGCAGAGAAGTTAAAACAAAAAGGGGATGTAGGAATGAAGAATAGAAACAGGGTAGAAGTGAGGTCAGGTGTCCAATGGGAGCAGGTTTCTCAGAGGAGTGTGATGAGAGGTGAGATGTCAAGGTCCAGAGAGGACACACTTTCACACCAGCCTGCTACTGCCACACACACACACACAGGTTATGTTCTTCTATCCTCGTGGGGACCTAAGATGAATTTCCATTCAAAATCCTATTTTCCCTAACCATAACCCCTTACCCTAATTGTAACCCTAAACCTAACACATCAGCTTAAAATAGCCTTTGTCCTCATGGGGACGTGGGATGTCCCCACAATGGAGTATTTTCCTTATTTTACTATCCTTGTAGGGACATTAGGATAGAATAACCAAACCACCACACACTCTCTCTCTCTCTCTCTCTCTCTCTCTCTCTCTCTCTCTCTCTCTCTCTCTCTCTCTCTCTCTCTCTCTCTCTCTCTCTCTCTCTCTCTCTCTCTCTCTCTCCTCTCTCTCTCTCTCTCTCTCTCTCTCTCTCTCTCTCTCTCTCTCTCTCTCTCTCTCTCTCTCTCTCTCTCTCTCTCTCTCTCTCTCTCTCTCTCTCTCTCTCTCTCTCTCTCTCTCTCTCTCTCTCTCTCTCTCTCTCTCTCTCTCTCTCTCTCTCTCTCTCTCTCTCTCTCTCTCTCTCTCTCTCTCTCTCTCTCTCTCTCTCTCTCTCTCTCTCTCATCCACTATGCAAAGACAAAGATGAAACATGCCGGTCTGATCAGCCTCAAGGTTATAAAGTAGCAGTTCAGTTCCCTCCCTGCACAAAATTACTTATACTATTAACATCAGCCCTTTCAATCCCCCTCATCACACTCCAGCCCCACAGTGAGCTAGTCTACATCACTCTCCAGCCCCACAGTCAGCTAGTCAACATCACACTCCAGACCCACAGTCAGCTAGTCTACATTACACTCTAGACCCACAGTCAGCTAGTCTACATCACACTCCAGACCCACAGTCAGCTAGTCTACATCACACTCCAGCCCCACAGTCAGCTAGTCTACATCACTCTCCAGCCCCACAGTCAGCTAGTCTACATTACACTCCAGACCCACAGTCAGCTAGTATACATCACACTCCAGCCCCACAGTCAGCTAGTCTACATCACACTACATCACACTCCAGCCCCACAGTCAGCTAGTCTACATTACACTCCAGCCCCACAGTCAGCTAGTCTACATTACACTCCAGCCCCACAGTCAGCTAGTCTACATCACTCTCCAGACCCACAGTCAGCTAGTCTACATTACTCTCCAGTGCAGTCGATGAAGCTTAATTAAAGTATTGATTGTGTTAAAAAGGCTAGACATCTAATCCTCACAGCTGATTGGGCCGGATCATTCAGAAGCCTTGGGGGTTGTTTCTGTCACTGTTGGACACATTGCATAGGCCTCAGTAGTTGTCCTTTACTGTTCAACACACTAGTGCACTGACCTTAGGGGGGGTGGTAGATCAGCTTGCACATAGATTGTGGATTCTATCAATATAATTGTCTGCATAATTTCTAATCCCCCATATACAGTGCCTGGGTCTGAAAGTATTCAGACCCAGTTGTGACCCGTCGTTCAGGGAAGCTAGGCCTGTTTTGAGCCCCAAAATTTTAGCAAAAAAATTAAATATATCAGTTTGCAAACAATGTAAAAAAAACAACATTGAAAGTCGCATACAAACATGGTCTCTTTTTTGCTTTCTTGAGTAAGGCCACTCCAAAATGCAGGAGTTTCAGCCGAGCTCAGTGCTTTCTGTGGTGGTGGAACAGCCAGCGGAAAATACGGAGCGTATGTGTTGGTAATGTTCTCTAGTTGCGCCATGATTAGCTCAGTGTGCTGTCACTCGTGGGGACAGTATGTCACCGCCAAGTCTAAGGGTAGACCTAAACAATTCAAGCCCCTTGGGAGCTGCCATAGAGATACATTAGAGGTGCTCATCCAATAAGGCTCAAGGTCATTGGCCATAGATAAAATGACGTCAAATCACGTTATATCTACAGTAGATTTGATTGGTCATGTCAACATCATACCTTCAAAATCTTAGCTAGCAGTCATCATCATGAATCAAGTCGACAGTCTACTGGCAAATCCTTTTAAATCCTTGTCATGTGAAGAGAAATAATGAAGCGAAATTATAGATGAAGCATATCGGTGCTCATCGGCCATTGGACATAAACATTACAAAACAAGTTGGAAATCGCAAATTCAACAATGAGTGGTTTGGAAGGAATCAATGACAGTGGCTAACTGCAAGCATTGCAAAGCAATCACTAGCCTGCTATTCAGTGGAGTGGCTGTGTGGTCCCAAATCTGGGATTAAGTTTCTATTTTCCAAGTTTGAAATGATAAACATTCAACATTGGCCATGCTGTCAATGAAGCATGATTTGTGTTGTGCTCAAAACAACTGTTAACTCGGAACTGAGAAAACTTGACTTTAGTGAGTTCAAGACAACTGGGGAATTCCGGAAAAAACGACCTCCGACTGGGAAATACGTTTTGAACGGTCATCCAACTCGGAATTGTAAGTCGGGAACTCTGGGCCTCTTTCTAGAGCTATGACCTGTAGATCAATGACGTCATCATGATTCAACCTTGTTTTTTCCCCAAGTTCTCAGTTGTCTTGAAAGCACCATAAATCCAGAGAATGCCAGACTTTGATGACACCTTCCTGTTCAAGTGAGCAAAGCACAAGGTAAGTCCAAAAATGTATTGTATGCTGCTGCATAAATGATGTAATATGCCAGGGAGATATGTATACTGTAGCTAAGAAAGTAATACTAAGTGTATGTTGTGTAGTAAGCTGTAAGCAGCCCATGTGCCTCACCCTAATAATTTGGTCTATTTACCCCTCTTAATTTTGCCTACTGTTCTAACCTGTTTTAGAGAAATGTACTCATCAAATTCTGTAAGAGCTTTCATTGTCTGCTTATATACCCCCTTTATTTATCCTACGGTTCTGGCTTGGTGTACATGGAGAACAATGTAAGAACGGTCCATGTTTTGAATTATGTCGCTGTACCTTTCAAAAGTGCTAAACAAATAGTTATACTCACTACGTCCGTCCTAGCTCGCTCATTAATGTCTTAATCGAATTTATGGATAGCCTCTTATCCGCTTGTTGTCCCCTTATGCCATAGTTTGTACATCTCAATTGTTATTGGAAACCACATTTGTTTAAGCAAGTCAGCCATATCAGCTATGTTTTTTAAAAAGGCAGTAAATGAGGATGAATTAACTGTTTCACTGCCAGACAAGGCTCTGCTTATAGCCAGGTGTAGCAGTGGTAAAATGTTGGGACTGTTGTTGGGACAACTTTTTATAGGCCCTAACAGTTTGAGGGCACCGTTTGTCACCGTTATAGTGCAATTAATGTATTGTTTAGTGTTGTGTTGTGTCTTTGCTGGCATGCATCCCACTTATTTTAGTATTTTTTGCCCCACCAAGATGTACATGCTAAAATCGCCCCTGTTCAGGCCCCTTGACTTTCCCCACATTTTGTTACGTTACAGCCTTATTCTAAAATGTATTAAATCAATAATAAATCCTCAGCAATCTACAACGCGGATCGAATGAGAGCTCGGTGCCAAATGCGTCGCCGGGATCCAAACTAAAAAGTTTATTGTTTTGAAAGTGTATTGGAAAGTTTCTTAGTAGCTAGCTAACTTTTTAGTTTGGATTCCGCGATGCATTTGGCATCAGTTTCTGGGACTGCTACTCTCTGTCCAGTGATCTTGCCGACCAAGGCCGGGTCTGAGGAGCTATTTGGCGTAGCAGCTAGCCTAGCTGCCTATCAAGGTCGCTGGGTTTCTCGAGGGCTTGAACGCAGCCCCCGATGCAGTTAGCCATTGTGACTAGGACCGTAGATTGTCCCGGGTTTGTGGCTGTATAGATCCCTGCTGTTTGTTGTGTTCAATCTTCCCTGTGACCTGCCCTGTCTGGAACGGCAAGGAGTATCAGCGTAACCTACGTTGCTAGCTACCATGACAAAGACCAAAGTCGGCGGGAGTACCGTTGAGCACAGTGGTGTCTCTCTATCACATGTGAAGTGTTTGTTAAACTAACAGAAATAGTTCTACAAGTAGTTGGTACAACAACAAGAAAATAGTTAAGTGTGTTGTCCAAATACTGGTCGATTCAACTAATAAAAGAATGGACAACCTGACCAGAGAGGTCCAGGACCTGACGAACAGTTTGCAGTTCTCCCAGGGTCAGCTCGATGAGGAGAAACAGGAGAACGGCAAGGTGACAGCAATCTGTAAGTCATTGAGAGAGGACGTCAGTTCTGTGTGTGAATCCCTGATAACAATGACAGATAAATCAGATGGAGGGACAATCAAGGCAGAACAACATGGTTGTGGACGGAATTGCAGAATCCCCACGAGACCTAGACGGAGTCTGAGAACAAAGTGAGGGAAATTATCTAAGAGAAATTGAAGATGGACGACTGGAATATTGAGGTGGAGCCTGCCAACAGGACTGGAAAACCCACCACCGGCCCAGGTGATAGGCCAAGGCCAATAGTGGTCAAGTTCCTGAGGTTCAAGGACAAGGTAGCTGTTCTGGAAAGAGCCAAGAACCTTAGAGGAATGTATATCTTCTTCAACGAGGATTATCCTAAAGCTGTAGGCCAGAAGAGGAAAGAACTTATCCCAGCCATGAAAGCTGCCAGAGCGCGTGGGGACATTGCTTACATCCGCTATGACAGGCTCATTGTCCACCCTCCCTCCCAGAAGCCTGGAAGGGATGAGAGAGCCAAGCCTATGGGTTCATAGCTTCAACCCCGCAGCACACACACACACACACACACACACACACACACACACACACACACACACACACACACACACACACACACACACACACACACACACACACACACACACACACACACACACACCAATTGATTAATGGAGTGCTGAATGTATATATTTTTTTATCTTGCTTTGTCTGCTCTTTTCAGTATTATGTCTCAGAGAAGCTACCCAGGAAAGGGCTGAAAACAGCCCATATTAATATATGTAGCCTTAGAAATAAGGTTCATGAAATCAATAACTTCCTAACATCAGATTACATTCATATATTAGCAATTTCTGAGACTCGCTTAGATAATTAATTTGATGATACAGCAGTAGCAATACAAGGATATAACATCTATAGAAGAGAAATACATTCTTATGGGGGAGGTGTTACTGTACATATTCAGAGCCATATCCCTGTAATGCTAAGAAAATATCTTATGTCATGTGTAATTGAAGTGTTGTGGTTGCAGATTCACTTGGCACATCTAAAGCCTTTTCTTTTGGGGTGTTGCAAGTGCTAACTGTCAGTATCTAAATAATATGTGTGAAATGCTTGATAGTGTATGTGATGTAAACAGAGATGTCTACTTTCTTGGGGACCTGAATATTGACTGGTTTTCATCAAGTTTTCCACTCAAGAGGAAACTTCTCACTGTAACCAGTGCCTGTAATCTGGTTCAGGTTATTAATCAACCTACCAGGGTCTTTACAAACACTACATGTATCGTTCACATTTTTACTAATACTGTAGAACTTTGTTCTAAAGCTGTATCCGTATCCATTGGACACAGTGATCACAATATTGTGGCTATATCCAGGAAAGCCAAAGTTCCAAAAGCTGGGCCTAAAATAGTGTATAAGAGATCACACAAAATATTTTGCGTTGACTCATATGTGGATGACGTTAAAAATATGTGTTGGTCTGATGTGATTAATAAGGATCATCCAGACGCTGCACTTGATGAATTTATGAAATTGCTTCTTACAATTATTGATAAACATGCACCTGTTAAGAAACAAATACGTCTGGTTGCACATCTGACTGGCTGACTTACTGCAAATTGAGTAATTATGTGACTAAACCCAAACAAATGAAGCCAAGATCAATGATATAAAGAATGATTTAAAAAAGTACTTTAAATTAAATTATGGTCAGGAAGACAAATTCAACTCCATCTTTTATCGAATCAGATGGCTAATTCATCACAAAACCATTGATGTTGCCAATTATTTTTATGATTACTGCATTTGCAAAGTGGGCAAACTTAGGCAGGAACAGTGAGCCATCGTATTCAGGCATAAAAAGAACGAATAATGAAAGAAAAGCATTGCAAGTTTGAATTTTGTAAAGTTAGTGTGGGAGAGGTGAAAAAATGATTGTTAACGATCAATAAATGACACACCTCCTGGCATTGACAACTTAGATGGCAAGCTACTGAGGATGGTAGCTGACTCCATAGCCACTCCTATATGTCATATCTTTAATCTGAGCCTAGAGGAAAGTATTTGTCCTCAGGCCTGGAGGGAAGCCAAAGTAATTTTGCTACCCAAGAGTGGTAAAGCAGCCTTTACTGGTTCTAACAGCAGACCTATAATCTTGCTGCCAGCTCTTAGCAAACTACTGGAAAGAATTGTGTTTCACCAAATACAATGTTATTTCTCTGTAAACAAATTAACAGCCTTTCAGCATGCTTATAGAGAAGGGCACTCAACATGTACTATACTGACAAAAATGACTGATAATTGGTTGAAAGAAATTGATAATAAAAAGATTGTGGAAGCTGTTAGATTTCAGCACAGCCTTTGATATTACTGACCATGTAACGATTTTCCTCCTCTTCAGACGAGGAGTATGAAGGATCGGACCAATATGCAGCGTGGTAAGTGTCCATTTTAATTTATTAAAACTGAACACTAAAAAATACAAAATAACAAAGTGAATGATACAAACGAAAATCGAAACAGTCCCGAAAGGTGCAAACACAAAACAGGAAACAACCACCCACAACCAAAATGGGGAAAACAGGCTACCTAAATATGATTCTCAATCAGAGACAACGAACGACAGCTGCCTCTGATTGAGAACCATATCAGGCCAGACATAGAAATACAACAACATAGAAAACAGAACATAGACTACACACCCCAACTCACGCCCTGACCAACCTAACACAAAGACATAAAAAGAAACTAAGGTCAGAACGTGACAGACCATAACCTGTTGTTGAAAAAATGTATGTGTTATGGCTTTTCAACATCTGCAATATCATGGATTCAGAGCTATCTAATAGAACTCAAAGGGTTTTCTTTAATGGAAGCTTCTCTAATGTCAAACATGTAAAGTGTGGTGTACCGCAGGGCAGCTCTCTAGGCCCGCTACTCTTTGAATTTGTTACCAATGACCTACTACTGTATTTAAACAAAGTGTGTGTGTCCATGTACTGTATGCTGATGACTTAACCATATATACAGTGGGGAGAACAAGTATTTGATACACTGCCGATTTTGCAGGTTTTCCTACTTACAAAGCATGTAGAGGTCTGTAATTTTTATCATAGGTACACTTCAACTGTGAGAGACGGAATCTAAAACAAAAATCCAGAAAATCACATTGTATGATTTTTAAATAATTAATTTGCATTTTATTGCATGACATAAGTATTTGATCACCTACCAACCAGTAAGAATTCCGGCTCTCACAGACCTGTTAGTTTTTCTTTAAGAAGCCCTCCTGTTCTCCACTCATTACCTGTATTAACTGCACCTGTTTGAACTCGTTACCTGTATAAAAGACACCTGTCCACACACTCAATCAAACAGATTCCAACCTCTCCACAATGGCCAAGACCAGAGAGCTGTGTAAGGACATCAGGGATACAATTGTAGACCTGCACAAGGCTGGGATGGGCTACAGGACAATAGGCAAGCAGCTTGGTGAGAAGGAAACAACTGTTGGCGCAATTATTAGAAAATGGAAGAAGTTCAAGATGACGGTCAATCACCCTCGGTCTGGGGCTCCATGCAAGATTTCACCTCGTGGGGCATCAATGATCATGAGGAAGGTGAGGGATCAGCCCAGAACTACACGGCAGGACCTGGTCAATGACCTGAAGAGAGCTGGGACCACAGTCTCAAAGAAAACCATTAGTAACACACTACGCCGTCATGGATTAAAATCCTGCAGCGCACGCAAGGTCCCCCTGCTTAAGCCAGTGCATGTCCAGGCCTGTCTGAAGTTTGCCAATGACCATCTGGATGATCCAGAGGAGGAATGGGAGAAGGTCATGTGGTCTGATGAGACAAAAATAGAGCTTTTTGGTCTAACTCCACTCACCGTGTTTGGAGGAAGAAGAAGTATGAGTACAACCCCAAGAACACCATCCCAACCGTGAAGCATGAAGGTGGAAACATCATTCTTTGGGGATGCTTTTCTGCAAAGGGGACAGGACGACTGCACCGTATTGAGGGGAGGATGGATGGGGCCATGTATCGCGAGATCTTGGCCAACAACCTCCTTCCCTCAGTAAGAGCATTGAAGATGGGTCGTGGCTGGGTCTTCCAGCATGACAACGACACGAAGCACACAGCCATGGCAACTAAGGAGTGGCTCCGTAAGAAGCATCTCAAGGTCCTGGAGTGGCCTAGCCAGTCTCCAGACCTGAACCCAATAGAAAATCTTTGGAGGGAGCTGAACGTCCGTATTGCCCAGCGACAGCCCCGAAACCTGAAGGATCTGGAGAAGATCTGTAGGGAGGAGTGGGCCAAAATCCCTGCTGCAGTGTGTGCAAACCTAGTCAAGAACTACAGGAAACGTATGATCTCTGTAATTGCAAACAAAGGTTTCTGTACCAAATATTAAGTTCTGCTTTTCTGATGTATCAAATACTTATGTCATGCAATAAAATGCAAATTAATTACTTAAAAATCATACAATGTGATTTTCTGGATTTTTGTTTTAGATTCCGTCTCTCATAGTTGAAGTGTACCTATGATAAAAATTACAGACCTCTACATGCTTTGTAAGTAGGAAAACCTGCAAAATCGGCAGTGTATCAAATACTTGTTCTCCCCACTGTACATCAGCAACCACAGCTAATGAAGTCACTAAAACCCTTAACAAAGAGTTGCAGTCTGTTTTGGAATGGGTGGCCAGTAATAAACTGGTGCTGAAGATATCTAAAACAAAGAGCATTGTATTTGGTACAAATCATAGACCTCAGCTGAATCTGGTAATGAATGGTGTGGCTGTTGAAAAAGTTGAGGAGACTAAATTACTTGCTGTTACCTTAGATTGTAAACTGTCATGATCAAAACATATAGATTCAATGGTTGTAAAGATGGGGTGAGGTCTGTCCGTAATAAAGAGATTATCTGCTTTTTTGACATCACATTCCAAAAAGCAAGTCCTGCAGGGACTAGATAATTGTCCAGTCATGTGGTCAAGTGCTGCAAGGAAAGACCTAGTTAAGCTGCAGCTGGCCCAGAACAGAGCTGCATGTCTTACTCTTCATAGTAATCAGAGGGATGATATACATACTATGCATGTCAGTCTGTCTTGGCTAAGAGTTGAGGAGAGACTAATTGTATCACTTCCTCTAATAAGAAACATTCATGTGTTGAAAATCCCAAATTGTTTGCATAGTCAACTTACACACAGCTCTGACACACACACTTACCCCACCAGACATGCCACCAGGGGTCTTTTCACAGTCCCCAAATCCAGAACAAATTCAAGAAAGCGTACAGTATTATATACAGTTGAAGTCGGAAGTTTACATACACTTAGGTTGGAGTCATTAAAACTAGTTTTCAACCACTCCACAAATTTCTTGTTAACAAACTATAGTTTTGGCAAGTCGGTTAGGACATCTACTTTGTGCACGACAAGTAATTTTTCCATCAATTGTTTACAGACAGATTATTTCACTTATAATTCACTGTATCACAATTCCAGTGGGTCAGAAGTTTACATACACTAAATTGACCATGCCTTTAAACAGCTTGGAAAATTCCAGAAATGATGTCATGGCTTTAGAAGCTTCTGATAGGCTAATTGACATCATTTGAGTCAATTGGAGGTGTACCTGTGGATGTATTTCAAGGCCTACCTTCAAACTTAGTGCCTCTTTGCTTGACATCATGGGAAATAAATCAACAGAAATCAGCCAAGACCTCAGAAAGAAAATTGTAGACCTCCACAAGTCTGGTTCATCCTTGGGAGCAATTTCCAAAACGCCTGAAGGTACCACGTTCATCTGTATAAACAATAGTACGCAAGTATAAACACCATGGGACCACGCAGCCGTCATACCGCTCAGGAAGGAGACGCGTTCTGTCTCCTAGAGATTAACGTACTTTGGTGCGAAAAGTGCAAATCAATCCCAGAACAACCCTGTGAAGATGCTGGAGGAAACGGGTACAAAAGTATCTATATCCACAGTAAAACTAGTCCTATATTAACATAACCTGAAAGGCCGCTCAGCAAGGAAGAAGCCACTGCTCCAAACCTCCATAAAAAAGCCAGACTACGGTTTGCAACTGCACATGGGGACAAAGATCGTACTTTTGGAGAAATGTCCTCTGGTCTGATGAAACAAAAATAGAACTGTTTAGCCATAATGAAGCACGGGGGTGGCAGCATCATGTTGTGGGGGTGCTTTGTTGCAGGAGGGACTGGTTCACTTCACAATATAGATGGCATCATGAGGGGAAATTATGTGGATATATTGAAGCAACATCTCAAGACATCAGTCAGGAAGTTCAAGCTTGGTCGCAAATGGGTCTTCCAAATGGACAATGACCCCAAGCATACTTCCAAAGTTGTGGCAAAATGGCTTAAGGACAACAATGTCAAGGTATTGGAGTGGCCATCACAAAGCCCTGACCTCAATCCCATACAAAATGTGTGGGCAGAACTGAAAAAGCATGTGCGAGCAAGGAGGCCTACAAACCTGACTCAGTTACACCAGCTCTGTCAGGAGGAATGGGCACAAAATTCACCCAACTTTTTGTGGGAAGTTTGTGGAAGGCTACCTGAAACGCTTGACCAGAGTTAAACAATTTAAAGGCAATGCTACCAAATACTAATTGAGTGTATGTAAACTTCTGACCCACTTGGATTGTGATGAGAAATAAAAGCTGAAATATATAATTCTCTGTACTATTATTCTGACATTTCACATTCTTAAAATAAAGTGGTGATCCTAACTGACCTAAGACAGGTAATTTTTACTAGGATTAAATGTCTGGAATTATGAAAAACTGAGTTTAAATGTATTTGGCTAAACTTCCGACTTCAACTGTAGAGTCATTATTGCAAGGAACTCTGTTCCATCTCATATTGCTCAAATAAACAACAACCCGGGTTTCAAAAAACAGATAAAGCAACACCTCACTGCACAACGCCTCTCCCGTATTTAACCTAGATCGTTTGTGTGTACGTATTGCAATGTAGGTTAAGTGTGCCTTTACATTTGTTTAATTTAGTTCTGTCCTTGAGCTGTTATTTTCTATTAATGTTCTGTTTAATGTCATGTTTCATGTTTTGTGTGGACCCCAGGAAGAGTAGCTGCTGCTTTTGCAACAGCTAATGGGAATCCTAATAAATTACCCAAAATACCTAAATACCCCATAATGACAAAGCGAGAACAGGTTTTTATTTCTGCAGCATTGAAGGTCCCCAAGAACACAGTGGCCTCCGTCATTCTTAAATGGATGAAGTTTGGAACCACCGAGACTCTTCCTAGAGCTAGCTGTCCGGCCAAACTGAGCAATCGGGTGAGAAGGGCCATGATCAGGGAGGTGACCAAGAACCCGATGGTCACTCTGACAGAGCTCCAGAGTTCCTCTGTGGAGATGGGAGAACCTTCCAGAAAGACAACCATCTCTGCAGCACTCCACCAATCAGGCCTTTATTGGAAAATGGCCAGATGGAAGCCGCTCCTCAGTAAAAGGTACATGACAACTCGCTTGGAGTTTGCCAAAATGCAGCTAAAGACTCTCAGACCATGAGAAACAAGATGTTGTGGTCTGATGAAACCAAAATGGAACTCTTTGGCCTGAATGCCAATCGTCACGTCTGGAGGAAACCTGGCATCATCCCTTCGGTGAAGCATGGTGGTGGCAGCATCATGCTGTGGGAATGTTTTTCAGCGGCAGGGATTGGGAGACTAGTCAGGATCGTGGGAACGATGAACGGCGCAAAGTACAGAGAGATCCTTGATGAAAACCTACTCCAGAGCGTTCAGGACCTCAGACTGGGGTGAAGGTTCACCTTCCAACAGGACTACAACCCTAAGCACACCCTAAGGCAAGACAACGCAGGAATGGCTTTGGGACAAGTCTCTGAATGTCCTTGAGTGGCCCAGCCAGAGCCCGGACTTGAACCCGATTGAACATCTCTGGAGAGACCTGAAAATAGCTGTGCAGCAACGTTCCTCATCCAACCTGACAGAGCTTGAGAGGATCTGCAGAGAAGAATGGGAGAAACTCCCTAAATACAGGTGTGCCAAACTTGTAGCATCACAGCCAAGTAGACTCATGGCTGTAATCGCTGCCAAAAGTGCTTCAGCCAAGTACCGAGTGTAATGTAAATATGATATTTCAGTTTTTATAACAGTTTTTTCTTTGACATTATGGGGTATTGTGTGTAGATTGATGAGGATATATATATTTTCAATCAATTTTAGAATTAGGCTGTAACGTAACAAAATGTGGAAAAAGTCAAGGAGTCTGAATACTTCCCGAAGACACTGTATATTGTTTTGTAAATAGACATATTATTTGAAATATAGATTTTGAAAATATATTTTCCTTCTTTATTATTTTCCCCTAACCTTACCACTCCTCCCCTAATTGTAGCAAAATTAATGGACAATAATACTTAGGCTTCTACTTCCAGCTTATACATACTATATACATTTTACAGGCACAGTATATTTTACATTAGTTATCGTTTGTTTGTTTTTAGTCCCAGCCTTCAGCTACCCTCAACCACTCACATCTATCTTTTACAGATTGTAAATTAAAGGTAAACATTTTTGCTAAGAGTATTATTATAGTATTGATCGATTGACTTTTCAAATCAGTGCTATTTGCAGAGTTAGCCCATAGTAAATGTTTCACTCACCTTACTGGAAGTCCCTGTAGCCTCTATTTCAACAGTCCTCTCTGTAAGTCCCTGTAGCCTCTATTTTAACAGTCCTCTCTGTAAGTCCCTGTAGCCTCTATTTTAACAGTCCTCTCTGTAAGTCCCTGTAGCCTCTATTTCAACAGTCCTCTCTGTAAGTCCCTGTAGCCTCTATTTTAACAGTCCTCTCTGGAAGTCCCTGTAGCCTCTATTTCAACAGTCCTCTCTGGAAGTCCCTGTAGCCTCTATTTTAACAGTCCTCTCTGTAAGTCCCTGTAGCCTCTATTTCAACAGTTCTCTCTGGAAGTCCCTGTAGCCTCTATTTCAACAGTCCTCTCTGGAAGTCCCTGTAGCCTCTATTTCAACAGTCCTCTCTGGAAGTCCCTGTAGCCTCTATTTTAACAGTCCTCTCTGTAAGTCCCTGTAGCCTCTATTTTAACAGTCCTCTCTGGAAGTCCCTGTAGCCTCTATTTTAACAGTCCTCTCTGGAAGTCCCTGTAGCCTCTATTTTAACAGTCCTCTCTGTAAGTCCCTGTTCGTCCGACAAAGAGACTAAACTAACAAGCTAACCTACTTTTCCCCCTACAACTGAAACCTGGACTGAGGTTGGGCCCCGACTGCTCTGGGATAATGACTTCACATTGGAGTGTGCTGGCTTGCTAGATGGATGTGTGTGTGTGGCTGTATACACTGGCGGGAGATTGCAGGAGATTTATGGCCTCACTTCAGGCTGAAATAACAGTCCCATCCAGTCCCATAGACATGTTCCATATCCCAGTATTAGTTCCCCCTTCCCTCTATACTTGGTGTCTTGCAAAACTATGCAGTTAGCAGCAAGAAAATAGTATGCATTTTCCAGTTTATGTGAACCATCAAGCTCTCTGAAAACTGAATAAGAAACAAATATTTCCATGTGTTTATTGACATTAATTTGGGTTGTTACTTATTCTATGAGTCTTATTTGCAGGTCATTTGAACTCGGAAAAATATGCTGAATTTATGCAACTAATACATAACTGGTTTAGCTGAGGAGAGAAGCACATGGTGAGGGTCGTCATGGTCGACAGCAGAGTGCTGGGAAACCAGGGAGGTGTTTCTTTAACGCCTGCTACGTTAGTTTAGGGAGGTGTTTCTTTAACGCCTGCTACGTTAGGTTAGGAAGATGTTTCTTTAACGCCTGCTACGTTAGGTTAGGAAGATGTTTCTTTAACGCCTGCTACGTTAGGTTAGGAAGATGTTTCTTTAACGCCTGCTACGTTAGGTTAGGAAGGTGTTTCTTTAACGCCTGCTACGTTAGGTTAGGAAGGTGTTTCTTTAACGCCTGCTACGTTAGGTTAGGAAGATGTTTCTTTAACGCCTGCTACGTTAGGTTAGGAAGATGTTTCTTTAACGCCTGCTACGTTAGGTTAGGAAGATGTTTCTTTAACGCCTGCTACGTTAGGTTAGGAAGGTGTTTCTTTAACGCCTGCTACGTTAGGTTAGGAAGGTGTTTCTTTAACGCCTGCTACGTTAGGTTAGGAAGGTGTTTCTTTAACGCCTGCTACGTTAGGTTAGGAAGGTGTTTCTTTAACGCCTGCTACGTTAGGTTAGGAAGGTGTTTCTTTAACGCCTGCTACGTTAGGAAGGTGTTTCTTTAACGCCTGCTATGTTAGGTTAGGAAGGTGTTTCTACGTTAGGGAGGTGGAGATGAGCTACGTTAGGGAGAGGTAGATGAGCTACGTTAGGGAGGTGGAGATGAGCTACGTTAGGGAGGTGGAGATGAGCTACGTTAGGGAGGTGGAGATGAGCTACGTTAGGGAGGTGGAGATGAGCTACGTTAGGGAGGTGGAGATGAGCTACGTTAGGGAGGTGCAGATGAGCTACGTTAGGGAGGTGCAGATGAGCTACGTTAGGGAGGTGCAGATGAGCTACGTTAGGGAGGTGCAGATGAGCTACGTTAGGGAGGTGCAGATGAGCTACGTTAGGGAGGTGCAGATGAGCTACGTTAGGGAGGTGCAGATGAGCTACGTTAGGGAGGTGCAGATGAGCTACGTTAGGGAGGTGGAGATGAGCTACGTTAGGGAGGTGGAGATGAGCTACGTTAGGGAGGTGGAGATGAGCTACGTTAGGGAGGTGTAGATGAGCTACGTTAGGGAGGTGTAGATGAGCTACGTTAGGGAGGTGTACATGAGCTACGTTAGGGAGGTGTACATGAGCTACGTTAGGGAGGTGGAGATGAGCTACGTTAGGGAGGTGGAGATGAGCTACGTTAGGGAGGTGGAGATGAGCTACGTTAGGGAGGTGGAGATGAGCTACGTTAGGGAGGTGGAGATGAGCTACGTTAGGGAGGTGGAGATGAGCTACGTTAGGGAGGTGGAGATGAGCTACGTTAGGGAGGTGGAGATGAGCTACGTTAGGGAGGTGGAGATGATCTACGTTAGGGAGGTGGAGATGATCTACGTTAGGGAGGTGGAGATGATCTACGTTAGGGAGGTGGAGATGAGCTACGTTAGGGAGGTGGAGATGATCTACGTTAGGGAGGTGTAGATGATCTACGTTAGGGAGGTGTAGATGAGCTACGTTAGGGAGGTGTAGATGATCTACGTTAGGGAGGTGTAGATGATCTACGTTAGGGAGGTGTAGATGAGCTACGTTAGGGAGGTGTAGATGAGCTACGTTAGGGAGGTGTAGATGAGCTACTTTAGGGAGGTGTAGATGAGCTACGTTAGGGAGGTGGAGATGAGCTACGTTAGGGAGGTGGAGATGAGCTACGTTAGGGAGGTGGAGATGAGCTACGTTAGGGAGGTGGAGATGAGCTACGTTAGGGAGGTGGAGATGAGCTACGTTAGGGAGGTGGAGATGAGCTACGTTAGGGAGGTGGAGATGAGCTACGTTAGGGAGATGGAGATGAGCTACGTTAGAGAGGTGGAGATGAGCTACGTTAGGGAGGTGTAGATGAGCTACGTTAGGGAGGTGTACATGAGCTACGTTAGGGAGGTGTACATGAGCTACGTTAGGGAGGTGGAGATGAGCTACGTTAGGGAGGTGGAGATGAGCTACGTTAGGGAGGTGGAGATGAGCTACGTTAGGGAGGTGGAGATGAGCTACGTTAGGGAGGTGGAGATGAGCTACGTTAGGGAGGTGGAGATGAGCTACGTTAGGGAGGTGGAGATGAGCTACGTTAGGGAGGTGGAGATGAGCTACGTTAGGGAGGTGGAGATGAGCTACGTTAGGGAGGTGGAGATGAGCTACGTTAGGGAGGTGGAGATGAGCTACGTTAGGGAGGTGGAGATGAGCTACGTTAGGGAGGTGGAGATGAGCTACGTTAGGGAGGTGGAGATGATCTACGTTAGGGAGGTGGAGATGATCTACGTTAGGGAGGTGGAGATGATCTACGTTAGGGAGGTGTAGATGAGCTACGTTAGGGAGGTGTAGATGAGCTACGTTAGGGAGGTGTAGATGAGCTACGTTAGGGAGGTGTAGATGAGCTACGTTAGGGAGGTGTAGATGAGCTACGTTAGGGAGGTGTAGATGAGCTACGTTAGGGAGGTGTAGATGAGCTACGTTAGGGAGGTGTAGATGAGCTACGTTAGGGAGGTGGAGATGAGCTACGTTAGGGAGGTGGAGATGATCTACGTTAGGGAGGTGGAGATGAGCTACGTTAGGGAGGTGGAGATGAGCTACGTTAGAGAGGTGTAGATGAGCTACGTTAGGGAGGTGTAGATGAGCTACGTTAGGGAGGTGTAGATGAGCTACGTTAGGGAGGTGTAGATGAGCTACGTTAGGGAGGTGGAGATGATCTACGTTAGGGAGGTGGAGATGAGCTACGTTAGGGAGGTGGAGATGAGCTACGTTAGGGAGGTGGAGATGATCTACGTTAGGGAGGTGGAGATGAGCTACGTTAGGGAGGTGGAGATGAGCTACGTTAGGGAGGTGGAGATGAGCTACGTTAGGGAGGTGTAGATGAGCTACGTTAGGGAGGTGTAGATGAGCTACGTTAGGGAGGTGTAGATGAGCTACGTTAGGGAGGTGTAGATGAGCTACGTTAGGGAGGTGTAGATGAGCTACGTTAGGGAGGTGTAGATGAGCTACGTTAGGGAGGTGGAGATGAGCTACGTTAGGGAGGTGGAGATGAGCTACGTTAGGGAGGTGGAGATGAGCTACGTTAGGGAGGTGGAGATGAGCTACGTTAGGGAGGTGGAGATGAGCTACGTTAGGGAGGTGGAGATGAGCTACGTTAGGGAGGTGGAGATGAGCTACGTTAGGGAGGTGGAGATGAGCTACGTTAGGGAGGTGGAGATGAGCTACGTTAGGGAGGTGTAGATGAGCTACGTTAGGGAGGTGTAGATGAGCTACGTTAGGGAGGTGTAGATGAGCTACGTTAGGGAGGTGGAGATGAGCTACGTTAGGGAGGTGGAGATGAGCTACGTTAGGGAGGTGGAGATGAGCTACGTTAGGGAGGTGGAGATGAGCTACGTTAGGGAGGTGGAGATGAGCTACGTTAGGGAGGTGGAGATGAGCTACGTTAGGGAGGTGGAGATGAGCTACGTTAGGGAGGTGGAGATGAGCTACGTTAGGGAGGTGGAGATGAGCTACGTTAGGGAGGTGGAGATGAGCTACGTTAGGGAGGTGGAGATGAGCTACGTTAGGGAGGTGGAGATGAGCTACGTTAGGGAGGTGTAGATGAGCTACGTTAGAGAGGTGTAGATGAGCTACGTTAGGGAGGTGGAGATGAGCTACGTTAGGGAGGTGGAGATGAGCTACGTTAGGGAGGTGGAGATGAGCTACGTTAGGGAGGTGGAGATGAGCTACGTTAGGGAGGTGTAGATGAGCTACGTTAGGGAGGTGTAGATGAGCTACGTTAGGGAGGTGGAGATGAGCTACGTTAGGGAGGTGGAGATGAGCTACGTTAGGGAGGTGGAGATGAGCTACGTTAGGGAGGTGGAGATGAGCTACGTTAGGGAGGTGGAGATGAGCTACGTTAGGGAGGTGGAGATGAGCTACGTTAGGGAGGTGGAGATGAGCTACGTTAGGGAGGTGGAGATGAGCTACGTTAGGGAGGTGGAGATGAGCTACGTTAGGGAGGTGGAGATGATCTACGTTAGGGAGGTGGAGATGATCTACGTTAGGGAGGTGGAGATGATCTACGTTAGGGAGGTGGAGATGATCTACGTTAGGGAGGTGGAGATGAGCTACGTTAGGGAGGTGGAGATGAGCTACGTTAGGGAGGTGGAGATGAGCTACGTTAGGGAGGTGGAGATGAGCTACGTCAGGGAGGTGTAGATGAGCTACGTCAGGGAGGTGTAGATGAGCTACGTCAGGGAGGTGTAGATGAGCTACGTCAGGGAGGTGTAGATGAGCTACGTCAGGGAGGTGTAGATGAGCTACGTCAGGGAGGTGTAGATGAGCTACGTCAGGGAGGTGTAGATGAGCTACGTCAGGGAGGTGTAGATGAGCTACGTCAGGGAGGTGGAGATGAGCTACGTCAGGGAGGTGGAGATGAGCTACGTCAGGGAGGTGGAGATGAGCTACGTTAGGGAGGTGGAGATGAGCTACGTTAGGGAGGTGGAGATGAGCTACGTTAGGGAGGTGGAGATGAGCTACGTTAGGGAGGTGGAGATGAGCTACGTTAGGGAGGTGGAGATGAGCTACGTTAGGGAGGTGTAGATGAGCTACGTTAGGGAGGTGTAGATGAGCTACGTTAGGGAGGTGTAGATGAGCTACGTTAGGGAGGTGTAGATGAGCTACGTTAGGGAGGTGTAGATGAGCTACGTTAGGGAGGTGTAGATGAGCTACCTTAGGGAGGTGTAGATGAGCTACGTTAGGGAGGTGTAGATGATCTACGTTAGGGAGGTGTAGATGATCTACGTTAGGGAGGTGTAGATGATCTACGTTAGGGAGGTGGAGATGAGCTACGTTAGGGAGGTGGAGATGAGCTACGTTAGGGAGGTGGAGATGAGCTACGTTAGGGAGGTGGAGATGAGCTACGTTAGGGAGGTGTAGATGAGCTACGTTAGGGAGGTGTAGATGAGCTAAGTTAGAGAGGTGAGATGAGCTACGTTAGGGAGGTGGAGATGAGCTACGTTAGGGAGGTGGAGATGAGCTACGTTAGGGAGGTGGAGATGAGCTACGTTAGGGAGGTGGAGATGAGCTACGTTAGGGAGGTGTAGATGAGCTACGTTAGGGAGGTGTAGATGAGCTACGTTAGGGAGGTGTAGATGAGCTACGTCAGGGAGGTGTAGATGAGCTACGTTAGGGAGGTGTACACGAGGATGATGGACTTCTGCTTATTGGTTATGAAGGAGAACAGATGTTTGAACACACGCACACACAGACACAGCAGCCCTGTCACCTGAGGTTCAGAGCCACACACAGACACAGCTGCCCTGTCACCTGAGGTTCAGAGCCACACAGACACAGCAGCCCTGTCACCTGAGGTTCAGAGCCACACACAGACACAGCAGCCCTGTCACCTGAGGTTCAGAGCCACACACAGACACAGCAGCCCTGTCACCTGAGGTTCAGAGCCACACAGACACAGCAGCCCTGTCACCTGAGGTTCAGAGCCACACAGACACAGCAGCCCTGTCACCTGAGGTTCAGAGCCACACACAGACACAGCTGCCCTGTCACCTGAGGTTCAGAGCCACACAGACACAGCAGCCCTGTCACCTGAGGTTCAGAGCCACACAGACACAGCAGCCCTGTCACCTGAGGTTCAGAGCCACACACAGACACAGCAGCCCTGTCACCTGAGGTTCAGAGCCACACACAGACACAGCAGCCCTGTCACCTGAGGTTCAGAGCCACACAGACACAGCAGCCCTGTCACCTGAGGTTCAGAGCCACACAGACACAGCAGCCCTGTCACCTGAGGTTCAGAGCCACACACAGACACAGCTGCCCTGTCACCTGAGGTTCAGTGCAACACCCCCAATTAATTCATGCCTTTCTTAGTTAATGTTTGGTGTCACCCTCCACCAACTACAGACCGGCTGTTCATTTTTGTTATTTCAAAATGTATAATTTCACGATTGCTGCACAGGTGAAACTGCACAGGCAAAAAATTGCAAGAGGGTCACCACAGGGAGTAAACGTCAAATAAGTGGGCTATACGTTTGCTTTTATGTCATCCATTTATTGCTGTCTTCTGTATTCCTGCTCTGTGTGCAGAATGACGTGTACATGTAGTAGTGTTGTAAATCTACTGGTCTCTATTGGTGAATTATCAATGCTGTATAGGAAGGATGCTGGAGAATGTACATTTTACTGTTGAACTCACAAAGGTCTGGGCTAATGCATTTCCCCACAGGGTGCCAAGACACAAGTAAGCACAACGCAACTGTGAGACAGTTATTATGTGACTCTTATTACATTTGGCGCATCCACACGCTCTCTCTCCCTTTGTCTCAAACACACTCTCTCTCTCCCCCTGTCTCAAACACTCTCTCCCTCTCTCAAACACACTCTCTTTCTCTCTCTCGCTCTCCCCGTCTCAAACTCACTCTCTCCCCGTCTAAAACACTCTCTCTCTCCCCCCTTTTCCGTCTCAAACACTCTCACACGCACTCACGCTGGCACGCACACACTCCTTCTCTCCGCCCTTTGTCTGTCTCTCACACACACACTGCTCGCCATCACAAAAAAGGTCACAGAACACATTTGACGAGGGGTCATCCCTCCCAACTCATACTGAAGCACTTTCATTACTCCAGTGCCATGTTAAAGTCCTGACTCTTCCTGTAGAAACGGGTGAGGGAGAGTTATGTCCAATGGCAACACAGCTAAGAGTCCTTCACCAGCCTCTCCACCAACCCACCCACCCTCACATCATGACAGCAGGGTTACTGCAGCCATACTTAATAGTAGCCTGGGGCCAAATCTCTTAGTGCTGTATCTAAATGTATCTATTTGTTTGGCAATGACAATGACCATAGGGGTTGGATACAGCCCAAACAGATCTGGGTCCAGGCTAACTAAACAGATCAAGACTAGAGTGCAAATGGCGTGTAACAACAACACAATGAGAATAGAGAGATTCTTAGTCACTTTATGAGACTCTCCTAATAACATCATCATCTGTCGTGTAAAACAAGGATAAGAAAACTAGTGCTCTTTTAATGTTTAGTACCATGATGTCAACGTCATCGTCACCCAAAAATATGTGCTCTTTTTATGTCATGAACCTGAACGACTCCTGCTGATGTAACGTTACATTATTGAATATTTCCACTTGTTATGAAGGAGGATGCATAGTTGACTGTCAGGAAAGGCATTTTTCAGAGTAAAAAAAACAAAAATATAAGTTGATGCCTTGTCTGTCTGTACAATGTATATATTGCTGCTTATGTGAAAGAGGAGTTATGGTTTATGTACTTAAAAGTTGGTAAATTCACTCAAATTGTCAGTGACAGACATGGTTTCATTGTTCTGTCTACGAAGTCAATTTTGTTTATATAACATCTGCTTGTTAGTTGGAGAAAAGACTCGGAGGAGCACATATTATTATCTCTGTCTTCTTTAAACAAGTTCCAGACCAAGAGTCCATGAATGTTGTTGCTCGTCCTCTGGGCTGTATTCTACTGACATCAGTAAATCACACAGGGCAGACCAGAGCTCAGTAAATCACACAGGGCAGACCAGAGCTCAGTAAAGCACACAGGGCAGACCAGAGCTTTCAGTCACATCTCATCACGTCATGGCAGTGGGTAATTTCCCTTCTCAGTCAGGGAGAGAAAAGGCCACAGGTTCCCCAGAAACAATCCAGACTACTATTTTCACTTCTGTTTCAGTCCGTCATAAGTCTTAAGGCAGATCAGATAGATGGTTGAGTTCATTTCTTCATTTCCCAACCCTCTTGGTTCTCTACTTGGACCGGTCCTGCCGTGCCCCCCGCCACACCAACACCCCGTGTGGAGGAGGTCAGTGGGCTGCTCCGTTGTAAGACTTGCTGTACATAGTGAAATCGGTTTCTACATAGTCGTTGGAGATGGGCTGCTTGTACACGGGGTTGGAGGCCTGAGGGGGGGGGGGGAGAAAAATGGGTCAGTCAGTTGATTAAAATGCACATATCGAGGAAGGGTGGACATTTGAGGTGCAGCCTCTGAACTTTGGAACAGTCAGTTTTCCAAACAGCTCTCCACCTAAGTGACAGCTCTGTTGTCCAAGAAGACATCTGATGGTTTCAATCAACATACGTTTTTTCTCCTGCGGATGCTTCAACTTAAATGTGATCAGTGTGAACAGCCTAAGTGGTCATACCGATTGTATCATAGACAACTATGTTCCCATCCCAGATTCTACATATGTCTTCAGTTAGCTGGAGTGTTATGATATATGGAAACTGTTCCAAACATACACCACAATAAGATTCAAATTATTGTTGAAATTCCACAACTGTCAGACGTCTACATTACATCTCAACATTTAAAATGGAATGTGCATATATCCTATCCTTCTCAGACATGCAAGTGTCTCATTACTTCTATAGATTTACTCTGGCCCAAAACAGTCAGTAACAGTAATTCACAGCTTTTCATTTGATAGATACTGTAGTCAGTAATAGATAGGACAGTTATCCTTCTCAATGATTCCCATAACTTACACTATTTGGCAAAAAAAATTCAGTAAATTCAACCTTTCATATGTAAATCACTGAAGTAGGCAGGTTATATCCCTTCCTCACCATCTCATATCGTGCGCGTGAGCGTGCGCTTTGGAAGCGGGCGAACTCTCTGCGGTCGTGCACGGTGATGACCAGCTTCCAGATGGCTAGCAGCACGATGCCCACCAGCAGGATACTGCCCACCACCGCCAGGAGGACCGTCATGGCGTCCGGCGATGCGCCACACTCTGGAGACGGGAGGGGAGGCAAACAAACAAACATAAAACAAAGGTTATAAAAAATCTGATATACACAGGAACAAAGAAAATACTCAAAGATTAAGACAAATATAGAACGAGAGATATAGACAGGAACATTGAAATAGACAGACAGACAGGAAAAATAGAGATATTTCAAATAAAATTGTATTTGTCACATGCGCCGAATACAACAGGTGTAGACTTTACAGTGAAATGCTTAATTACAAGCCCTTAACCAACAATGCAGTATTAAGAAAAATAAGTGTTAAGTAAAAAATAGGTATGTAAAAAATGAAAGTAACAAATAATTAAAGAGCAGCAGTAAAATAACAGTAGCGAGGCTATATACAGGAGGTCCCGGTACAGAGTCAATGTGCGGGGGCACCAGTTAGTCGAGGTAATATGTACATGTAGGTAGAGCTATTAAAGTGACTACGCATAGATAATAAACAGAGGAGGAGCAGCAGCAGCAGTGTAAAAGTGTGTGGGGGGGGGGGGGGATGCAAATAGTCTGGGTAGCCATTTGATTAGCTGTTCAGGAGTCTTATGGCTTGGGGGTAGAAGCTGTTTAGAAGCCTCTTGGACCTAGACTTGGCGAGCGCCGGTACTGCTTGCCGTGCGGTAGCAGAGAGAACAGTCTATGACTAGGGTGGCTGGAGTCTTTGACAATTTTTAGGGCCTTCCTCTGACACCGCCTGGTATAGAGGTCCTGAACGGCAGGAAGCTTGGCACTAGTGGTGTACTGGGCCGTACGCACTAGCCTCTGTAGTGCCTTGCAGTTGGAGGCCGAACAGTTGCCATACCAGGCAGTGATGCAACCAGTCAGGATGCTCTCGATGGTGCAGCTGTAGACTTTTTTGAGGATCTGAGGACCCATGCCAAATCTTTTCAGTCTCCTGAGGCGGAATAGGTTTTGTCGGGCCCTCTTCACGACTGACTTGGTGTGTTTGGACCATGGTAGTTTGTTGGTGATGTGGACACCAAGGAGCTCTCAACCTGCTCCACTTCAGCCCAGTCGATGAGAATGGGGGCGTGCTCGGTCCTCCTTTTCCTGTAGTCCACAATCATATAGATAGGAACATAGAAATAGACAGATCGACAAGACAAATATAGAAAGAGATATATATAGACAGGAACATAGAAACAGACCGATATAGGCAAGAGACAGACCAGAAACATAGAAAAGGGCATGGACAGGATACAAAGACAGGAAGGGATATATACACAGGAAAGTCACAAACAAATATAAACAATGGCTCTTAAAAAACAGGCCTTTGTTTACACGATGACATATAAATCTAATATCATCCCCACACTGTCCAATAGAATGCATGTGCACAAGAGGCCCAGCACAGACTCATAATAATAAACAGATAGGGTCTATTTTTGTACATCAGCAACACATGGCCTTCTGTGTTTGTGTTTTCTTCCTCTATTTCTGTGAAAATGAATGTATGAGGAGAAGCGGTTGGCTGATGGGTTATGTCCATGTTTTCTGTAGCAGAGGATAGTCTTTGACCAGTACTGACCTGGCTCTTTGAGAGCTGTGAGGACTGACATGCCGTTGGCGTGTTCAGAGTACGTGAACTTCATCACACATTCGTTCTCCGTCTTGTACAGGCAGAGGACAGCGTTGGGGTCATCTGTTTCTGTGAGAGGGGAGAAAAGAGAGAGAGGGAGGCGCTGCTGAGACACAAGCAATAAAACAGCTGGCTAAACGTACAGCTTCAGGGAGAGAGGGAGGAGAGAGAGAGAGGGAGGCGCTGCTGAGACACATGCAATAAAACAGCTGGCTAAACGTACTGCTTCAGGGAGAGAGGGAGGAGAGAGAGAGAGAAGAAAGAAAACAAGAGAATGGGGAGATATCCAACAGCACAACACTGTGCAAAAACAGATCAACATGTATTATTTTATTGGGAAAGCACTCTTGGATAGTGAATGATTGCAATCAACGGTAAGGACAGAGATTTGCTTTGGTTTCTTGTCCTTGTTTTTGCGAACTCTTTATTATTCAAATATTCTAACTGCCTTGGGGATTGACTGAGGAGCCAGACTACCTCCAGCCTTTCCCCCTTGCTTTTCCCCCATCGCCACATCCAGCCCTTCCTTATCCCCTTCGCTTTTGGCGAAAGATAAGTTCCCGGAATGTACATGAGGAGTCCATTAGGGAAAGTCAGATGGTTGGAATAGCAGAGAGAGAATGCAGTAAAACAGAGCAGCCCTGGAACAGGGAGGGCAGAGCTGGGCCGGGCGACACAGAGGGAAGGGCCTTAAAATAGTTTAACAAGCCCTTCAAATCATGAGCCAAAGTGTCTACGTCTCCGCCCGGCATGCCATCATGATAATTCCCAGACAACTACCATTAACTTATTAATACATTCCTAGGCACAAGTCAAATCTATCCCGCAATGCTGAGGTGGAGTGAAAAGCTTTTTTTACGGTCAAAAGCCCTGGGACTCTGTTCCACTTACGGGCCATGCTTTTAAAAGACATCACGCGATGACAGTTTAGCTTTATGGTTGCAGGTAAAGTTACATGTTTGTTTTGAGGGCGCGGTAGGGAGGATGTAGGCAGGGCTGCATCTAAACCTGTGGCATGCTTCCCAGTCGAAACAGTTTGCGCATACAGTGCATTCGGAAAGTATTCAGACCCCTTGATTTTTCCACATTTTGTTATGTTACAGCTTTATTCTAAAATGTATTAAATTGTTTTCCCCCCCTCATCAATCTACACACAATACCCCATAATGACAAAGCAAAAACAGGTTTTCAGAAATACATGCACATTTTTTTTAAATTCCAAAACTGAAATATCATATTTACATAAGTATTCAGACCCCTTACTCAGTACTTTGTTGAAGCACCTTTGGCAGCAATTACAGCCTCAAGTCTTCTTGGGTATGACGCGACATGCCTGGCACACCTGTATTTGGGGAGTTTCTCCCATTCTTCTCTGCAGATCCTCTCAAGCTCTGTCAGGTTGGATGGGGAGCTGCACAGCTATTTTCAGGTCTTTCCAGAAATGTTCAATCGGGTTCAAGTCAGGGCTCTGATTGGACCACTCAAGGACATCCAGAGACTTGTCCTGAAGCCACTCCTGTGTTGTCTTGGCTGTGTGCTTAGGGTCGTAGTCCTGTTGGAAGGTGAACCTTGGCCCCAGTCTGAGGTCTTGAGAGCAGGTTTTCTTTAAGGATCTCTCTGTACTTTGCTCCATTCCTGACTAGTATCCCAGTCCCTGTCGCTGAAAAACATTCCCACAGCATGATGCTGCCACCACCATGCTTCGCTGTAGAGATGGTGCCGGCTTAAATACATACATGTGACGTGGGGGCTGTATTAGCACAGAGATGGCCAGACACTGTGTGTGTTCATGAGTGTGCTTTACTTTGGTCTGAAGCTACCCTGTCAGAGCAGCTGGGTCATGTCACATTATCTAAAAGAGCGGTAACAATTGTATGTATGGCATGTTTTGGCGAGGCTGTGCCCAGTAAGAGTAGGGGACAGCTAACAGACAAGGACAAGGGAAGAGGTACAGTATGTAATGCATTGACACAACTGAAAGTGTTGCAGAAGCTAACCACAGACATTGATATGTGTGTCTGCAGGCCAGCTGATGTTAAAGGAACCACAGTCAGTGTGTTGTTTACTCACTAAGCGTTTCCACGGTGATGATCTCATCCTTGCATAGCCGCTGGCAGGTCTGGTTGTCGGACAGTCTTCCAGAGCTGAAAAGCCGGCATTCGATGCATTCCCTGGAGCGGAGAGAGAGAGAGATGGCGGGAGGGAGGGATGGATAGAGAGAGACAGAGAGAGAGACTGTAAGCGTGGCATAATGACATGCATCATACACGTGGCGTGTTCACAGGAGCACAGAGGTGAACAGACTGTGTGTAAACAGGCATTGAGGTTAAGGTCAGGTTAGGGTCAATGGTCACGCACTAAAAGGTCACCTTTTACCTCTCTCAAATAAGATCCATGTGTGATGATAGGAGCATGTTGTGAGGGTACCCCAGTCCTGACTCCTGACTGATAGCAACAAATTCAAATCAAGGTTTATTGGTTGCGTACACAGATTTGCATATGGTATCGCAGGTGCAGCGAAATGCTTATGTTTCTAGCTCCAACAGTGGAATAATACCTAGCAACAAAATACTAAACAATACACACATAACACCCCCCAAAAATAAATAGAAATATCATAATGATCAATGTCAGAAACCGGTATATAAATATACACAGTGGCCAATTGCTACGTTGCCGTGGCTTGCTATATAAAGCAGGCAGACAGGCATCCAGTTACTGTTTGATTGAACGTAAGAATGGGCAAAATAAGTGACCTAAGTGACTTTGAGCGTGGTATGATCGTTGGTGCCAGGCGCGCCTGTTCCAGTATCTCAGAAATGGCCGGCCTCCTGGGCTTTTCACGCATGACAGTGTCTAGGGTTAACCCAGAATGGTGCGACAAACAAAAAAACATTCAGTCAGCGGCAGCCCTGTGGGTGAAAACAGGCAAGGTTGGCAAGGATAGTGCAAGCTAACAGGCGGGCCACAAACAGGTAAATAACGACGCAGTACAACAGCGGTGTGCAGAACGGCATCTTGGAATGCACAACTCGTTGGTCCTTGTCACGGATGGGCCATTGCTGAATCCTGGTTCCTGTTGCGTCATACTGAAGGCAGAGTCAGGATTTTGCGTAAGCAGTACGAGTTAAGGGCTTGTAAGTAAGCATTTCACTGTAAGGTCTACACTTGTTGTATTTGGCGCATGGACAAATAAAATTTGATTTGAGTCCATGGCCCCATTCTGACTGGTGTCAACGGTACAGGCTGGTGGCGGTGGTGGGGGGAATGTTTTCCTGGCACACATTAGGTCTCTTGATACCAATTGAGCAACGTATCCTAACTGACCTAAGACAGGGAATTTTTACTAGGATTAAATGTCAGGAATTGTGGAAAAACTGAGTTTAAATGTATTTGGCTAAGGTGTATGTAAACTTCCGACTTCAACTGTATATATATATATTATATACACATACATACATACATACATACATACATACATACATACATACACACACACACATATATAAATATATAAAATGGTGTGCAAAGACAGCATGGACAGTATATAGATTTAAAAAAAAAGATGTGTAGAGCACAACAGTTATATAGGTAGAGCCATGACTAGAATACTGTATATACATACAGTATATAGTGGGAAAAACAGTCAAATTGTCAATTTTTTTAATTTTACCTTTATTTAACTTGGCATATCAGTTAAGAACAAATTCTTATTTTCAATGACGGCCTAGGAACAACTGCCTTGTTCAGGGGCAGAACGACAGACTTTTACCTTGTCAGTTCGGGGATTCGATCTTGCAACCTTTCGGTTACTAGTCCAACTCTCTACCACTAGGCTACCTGCCGCCCCAGTGTTCAATGACGCTGTACATAGGGCAGCAGTCTCTAAGGTGCTGGGTAGAGTACCGGGTGGTAGCCAGCTAAAACAGTGACTAAGGTTCAGGGCAGGGTACTGGGCGGAGGCCGGCTAGTGGTGACTGTTTAACAGTCTGATGGCCTGGAGATAGAAGTTTCTCAGTCTCTCGGTCCAAGCTTTGAAGCACCTGTACGCCTTCTAGATGGTAGCGTGCCCCTGGTGATGCATTGGGCTGACCGCAACACCCTTTGGAGAACCCTGCGGTTGCTGGCGGTGCAGTTGCCGTACCAGGCGGTGCTACAGCCTGACAAGATGCTCTCCATGGTGCATCTGTAGACGTTTGTGAGGGTGGCTGGGGGCAGTATTGAGTAGCTTGGATGAATAAGGTGCCCAGAGTAAACTGCCTGCTCCTCAGTCCCAGTTGCTAATATATGCATATTATTAGTACATTTGGATAGAAAACACTCTGAAGTTTCTAAAACTGTTTGAATGATGTCTGTGAGTATAACAGAACTCATATGGCAGGCAAAAACCTGAGAAGAAATCCAACCAGGAAGTGGGAAATCTGAGGTTGGTCGATTTTCAACTCAGCCCCTATTGAAGATACAGTGGGATATTGGTCATGTTGCACTTCCTAAGGCTTCCACTATATGCCAACCGTCTTTAGAAACTTGTTTGAGGCTTTTACAGCTCTGAAACCAGATTGCATAGCGGAGAAGGTACGGTGGTATTCAAAATGGTCGGTGATCTGTTTGTTAACTTGGCTTTCGAAGAGGGGGATGACAGCGGCAGCTTTCCGTTCTTTGGGGATCTCAGACGATACGAAAGAGAGGTTGAACAGGCTAGTAATAGGGGTTGCAACAATTTTGGCGGATAATTTTAGAAAGAGAGGATCCAGATTGTCTAGCCCGGCTAATTTGTAGGGGTCCAGATTTTGCAGCTCTTTCAGAACATCAGCTATCTGGATTTGGGTGAAGGAGAAATGGGGGAGGCTTGGGCAAGTTGCTGTGGGGGGTGAAGGGCTGTTGACCGGGGTAGGGGTAGCCAGGTGGAAAGCATGGCCAGCCGTATAAAAATGCTTATTGAAATTCTCAATTATCATGTATTTATCGGTGGTGACAGTGTTTCCTAGCCTCAATGCAGTGGGCAGCTGGGAGGAGGTGCTCTTATTCTCCCTGGACTTTACAGTGTCACAGAACTTTTTCGAGTTTGTGCTAATATTTAAGTCCACAGCTTCAATAAATGCGTCCTCAGGATATGTAGTTTCCAGTTTGCACATAGTCCAGTTTAGTTCCTTGAGAGCCGTAGCGGTGTTTGCTTTAGGGGGAATATACGCACGGCGGTGACGATGACTGAAGAAAATTATCTCGGGTGGTAATGCGGTCTGCTTTTGATGGTGAGATATTCCAGATCGGAAGAACAAATGGACTTGAGTTCCTGTACGTTACCACAATCACACCATGAGTTGTTAATCATGAAACATACCCTTCCGCTTTCTTTTTCCCGGAGAGTTCTTTCTTCCTGTCCGCGCGATGGGCAGAGAAATCCGGTGGCTGAATTGATGGGGGCAATGTATCCAGAGAAAGCCATGATTCCGTAAAACAGTGTATATTACAGTCCCTGATGTCTCTCTGGAAGGAGATCCTTGCCCTGAGCTTGTCTACTTTATTGTCCAAGGACTGAACGTTAGCAAGTAATATACTCGGAAGCGGTGGATGGTATGCACTCCGCCTGAGTCTGACTAGGACCTCACTCCTTCTACCTCTTCTTCGGCATCTGCATTTTGGTGCCGCTCCCGGGATGAACAGAGTTACCTCGGGATGTTCAAATAAAGGATCCAGGTCAGGGAAGTCGAATTTCTGGTGAGTGACCGCCGATCGAATATTCAAAAGTTATTTCTGTCTAGATAATACAATAAACTTTCTGAGCAAATAATGTAAGAAATAACACTTGTAGCAGGCTCAAGGGTGTGGGGTTTCCAAGTCACCAAGTTCAATAACAAAACATGCACCAGTAGCACAACTAGAATGCAAATGGGGAGTTTATTAGGGATTTTTGTATACTGGGGAAGAAGGGGGAATTCACCAATTACCTCACAGTCCACAAGTCGTTCCCGTTGTCCGTTCCATTCTCCAGGGGTAATCCTAAAACTCGGGTCATCAGCCAATCCGGTACACAAGGGGGGTAATCAGACAGTCCAGGTCACAACGAGTAATCACACAGATATTTTTCTCTCTTCTCCCACTCTTCATTACGCATGTTTTTCTCTCCATTCTCTTCCTCTTTGTGCAGACCGCTTCCTCTTTTATCTTCAAGCACTCCCTGGCTTAATGATCCAGAGCCTCGCCTCGTTGGGACAGGAAGTCCATATAAGGCTTGGGGGTTGAGCCAGCGGGATGCAAGATATCTCCCCTCAATAACCACTCCCCTCACCTCTCCCGGCCGTCTGCCACACACCCCCCGCCTTCAGTCCAGCTACCTAGAGCATCCCTCCTGGAGAGAGCATTGGCATTTTCATGGGCTGCACCTGATCTGTGGACGACAGAGAAAGCAAAGGGCTGTAAGGATAGGAACCAGTGGGTGACCCGGGCGTTACTGTCCTTATTCCGTGACATCCAAACCAGTGGTTTCAGCGTTTTCAGCGCCCACTTTATTGCTAGACATTCTTTCTCCACAGTGGAATATCTTTGTTCCCGTGGCAACAGCTTCCGGCTAATGTACATGACTGGGTGTTCCTCACCTTCTTGTAGCTGTGATAGGACGGCATCTACCCCGGTTTCGAACGCATCGGTCGGTACCACCAATGGTTTGGAGATGTCCGGGGTCAGCAGCACAGGTCCAGAACACAGTGCTCCCTTTAGGTCCTGGAAGGCTTTCTCCGTCTCCTTGGTCCATGTCACCTGGGCAGGCAGACGGCTCCTGGTCAGATCTGTCAGGTGGCTGGCTAGGTAGGCAAAGTGGGGAATAAATCTCCGGTAGTAACTAGCCAACCCCCCAAATGTGCGTACCTGCTTCTTGGTGAGGGGGCGGTGCCAGTCCCAAATCGCCTCCACTTTCTTCACCTGGGGTTTGACACATCACCTCCCGATCGTGTACCCCAGGTACTCAGCCTCCCGCAGGCTGAGCCGACATTTCTTTGGATTCGCTGTTAGCCCCGCCTCCCGTAAGGTCTGCAGTACTGCGCTCCCCTGGTTTAGATGTGTCTCCCACTCGCTCCCATGGACCACAATATCGTCGATGTATGCCGCCAAGACAGTTTTTGTTCCCAGGCTTCTTTATCCACATCCAGCAGTCCTCGGGGTCGCATCCCGTACAGGAGTTCGAAGGGAGAGAATCCTGTTGAAGCTTGGGGCACTACTCGGATCGAGAACATCAGGTAAGGTAGCAGCTGGTCCCAATTAATTCCATCAGCCTCTATCACCTTCTTTATCATCTGCTTCAGGGTTCGATTAAACCTTTCCACCAACCTATCGGTCTGCGGGCAAAACACTGAGGTGTGCAACTGGGTTATTTTCATTAGCTTGCATAGATCCTTCATGATTCGCGACATGAATGGGGTACCCTGGTCGGTCAATATCTTGTCGGAGATGCCTACTCGGGAGAACAGGATGACCAACTCACGTGCGATTCCCTTGGTGGCCATGGTGCACAGGGGAATGGCTTCTGGGTGCCTGATGACATAATCCAGAATCACCAGAATGTATAGGTGGCCTCGGTTGCTCTTTGGTAGAGGTCCCACCAGGTCCATCGCAATCCTGCTGAAAGGGACTGAAATAATGGTAGGAGAATTAAGGGACTGCGATAATGGGGTTTTGGCACCACCTGCTGGAACTCCGGGCAACTGCGGCAGTATTCTTTCACTGCTCTCTTCACCCCCGGTCCTTAAAACCGTGCCTTGATCCTGTCTAAAGTCTTCTTCACCCCTAGGTGAGCCCCAAGAAGGTGGGAGTGCGCCAAATGCAGGACAGACGGTACAAAGGGACGGGACACCAACAACAACTCCATACATTCGTCATTCTTCTTCACGACCTGATATAGGAACTTCTTCTTTATAGAAAAATGGGGGTAGGCGATTTGACTTACCCATCCACGGGCTTTCCGTCCACCATGGTCACCTGCTGGAGAGCGCTGGCCAAGTTGGAATCCTCCAGTTGGGTTGTGCCTAACCGGCCCGCTAGAGAGGCGGGCTCTGGCGCCACCTCATGGTCAATCGGGAACATGTCTTCCGAATCGCCACCTCTATCTCCAGTCTGGCTTCAACAGAGTCCCCCTCAGAGGGGGTCAGTTGACGCCTGGGGGTCCACTTCCTGGAATCCACACATCCGGGCATCCCTCTCCTGGCGTCTCTCCCACCTCTCCGCCTTCCTCCTCCCTTCTGGTTCCCTCGGTTCCCCACGTCTCCGGACATACTGGTCCACAATTGGCGGAACATCGGGAAATCCCTCCTGATAAGGACTGAGACAGGCAGGTTTGGGACGACTCCCACGGTCCCATGTGTTGTCCCTTTGTGGTCTGTAGGTGGAAGAGTGTAGTAGGGTAGTCCTTGGTCTCACCGTGTATGCACATAATGGCCACGGTCTCCGCCAGGTTCGAGGACTGGGCGACATCAGCTCGGACCAGGGTCACCATACTCCCGGAGTCCACAAGTGCCGTGGTGTCCTTTCCATTGGCTCTTACCGGGGTGACAGGGGAAGGACCACTCTCCCTAGGCCAGCATGCCATCAGCAAGCCGCAGGGCCGCCCGTTGGCTACCTCACTGGCTGAAGCTAAAGGGATCGGGACATAGCGGTTTAAACAGTTCCAGGCGATGTGTCCCGGCTCACCACACACATTTCCTGCTGTCCAGGTTCAGGAAGGCGTGTCGTCTCGGGGAGCTGACTGTGGGTGTCCCCCTATCCTTGGCCGGGGTCCCGGCCTGGTCCTCCTCCCTTTTTCGCTCCTTTGGGCGAGTGGAGGGTCCGCCTTCCATGGTTGTCCTCTGCGCAGAGCCTCCAAAGCCACCTGTTGTCCTTACACCAGTTCCACCAGCTGATCTGCGCCCTGCAGGTTAGCTTGGCTGGCTAACTTTTTAGCTTCGACCGGAAGAGAGTGTATAAATTGATCTATGCCCACTTTCTCAATGGGCGTGAGTGTCAGGGGTTCAGCAGTTAGCCAGCTCTTGGCCAGCCTAATTAGATCATGCATTTGCGATCGGGGGGGGGGGGGGGGGGGGGGGCTGTAGGATCATACGCCCAATCATGGAATCTTTGTGACCTGCTAATCAGGGTGTAACCATACCGGCACAGGATTTCCTTTTTCAGCACCTCGTAATGCGTCACCTGGTCAACCGACAGACCCTGATAGGTCTTTTGTGCCACGCCTGACAGGAAGGCTGGCCCATTGCTCATGGGGCCATTTCTCCCTAGCTGCGGTCCTGTCGAAGGCTTTGAGGTAAGCCTTGATGTCATCAGCCTCTGTCAGCTTCAGTATAAACCTACTGGGTTTGGGACAAGAGACTGCTTTGCCTGCCGCTATGCGGCTGTCAGTTGACTCAGTTCAGCTCGCAGGAGAGCGGTCTGCTGACGCTGTTCCTCCAGCAACTCCTGATGCATAGCCTGCTGTGCTATGTTCACCTCCACCAGCTGTTTCACCAATGCTTCCATTGTGCTCCGTGTCTTTTTGTTATTGAGCTTGGTATGGGGTGCCCGCATCCTCCACCATATGTAGAAGGCTCAAGGGTGTGGGGTTTCACATCTGTCACGCCCTGACCTTAGAGAGCCTTTTTATGTCTCTATTTGGTTTGGTCAGGGTGTGATTTGGGTGGGCATTCTATGTTCTTTATTTCTAGGTTTTGTGTTTCTATGTTTTGGCCGGGTATGGTTCTCAATCAGGGACAGCTGTCTATCGTTGTCTCTGATTGGGAATCATACTTAGGCAGCCTGTTTTGCCACCCTAGGTTGTGGGATGTTGTTTTTTGTTAGCTCTGCGTAGCCTACGGAACGTGACGTTCGTTGTTCTTTTGTTGTTTTGTTTGGAGTTGGGATTTAATAAAGAATCATGAACACATACCACGCTGCACCTTGGTCCTCTTCTTCAGACGAGCGTTACAACATCACCAAGTTCAATAACAAAACATGCACCAGTAGCACAACTAGAATGCAAATGGGGAGTTTATTAGGGATTTTTGTATACTGGGGAAGAAGGGGCAATTCACCAATTACCTCACAGTCCACAAGCCGCTCTCGTTGTCCGTTCCGTTCACCAGGGGTAATCCTAAAACTTGGGTCCTCAGCCAATCCGGTTCGGTATACAAGAGGCGTAATCAGACAGTCCAGGTCACAATGGGTAATCACACAGATATTGTTCTCTCTTCTCCCACTCTTCATAATGCATGTTTTTCTCTCCATTCTCTTCCTCTTTGTGCAGACCGCTTCCTCTTTGTGCAGACCGCTTCCTCTTTCATCCCCAAGCACTCCCTGGCTTAATGATCCACAGCCTCTCCTCGTTGAGGCAGGAAGTCCATATAAGGCTTGGGGGTGGAGCCAGCAGGCTGCAAGATATCTCCCCCCAATAACCACTCCCCTCACCTCTCCCTGCCGTCTGCCACACACTGAACAAAAAATAAATAAATGCTAAGTTGGCTAGGAGCTAGAAACAGGGCGACCGTGTCTGTCGGAGCCATCATCCCCGGGATAGCCTTCTTATACACACAGAGCCTGATACAGGAGGAGTCAGAACCATTAGTTTCTTTGGGGGTCACCAATGGAAAGGGATGTTAACATATTTCTTATGTGTCTTGTCTTACAGAACTAATTTAGAACTAATCTAGTGTGAGTTATATCCGTCTTAAATCCTATTTGTATCTTAATGCATGGTCATCGATGATATGGGTCCTATCATGATGGGTCAAATATCACCATCAGTTGCACATTAGAAATCCCTGGACACTTAGGGCATGGCTGACCCTGCTCTCCCTTTATTCTTGCCCCATATCTCGCTCTCCCTCCCTCCCTCTTTTTTTGCCCTGTATCTCTCCCTCCTCCCCTTTCTTCTTGCCCCATATCTCTCTCTCACTCCCTCTTCTTGCCCCATATCTCTCTCTCTCTCCTTCCCTCTTTTTGCCCCGTATCTCTCCCTCTTCTTGCCCCATATCTCTTCACCCCCCTCTCTCCCCTTCCCTCTCTTCCTGCCCCATATCTCTCCCTCCCCTCTCTTTCCTTCCCTCTCTTCTTGCCCCGTATCTCTCCCTCCCACTCTCTCTCCTTCCCTCTTCTTGCCTCGTATCTCTCCCTCCATCTCTCTGCCCCTCCCCTTCTCTCTCTCCCCCTCTCCTCTGCCTCTCTCCCTTCCCTCTCTCCTCCCTGTCCCATACCTCTTGGTGCCACAGGCATCAGGGCAGGTGGGGCATTTCTCGCAGGTGTCCCCGAAGGCCCCTGGTTCAGTGCACTGGCAGCGCCCGCACGCACAGCTGCCCCGCCCGCTGCAGATCTGCCCGTCATCAGACACACAGGATGAGGTGTCCATGGAACAGTTACAGTTGTCCCCGATATAGCCCGCATGGCACTTACACTCTCCACAGTGGCACTCTCCGTGACCTGAGGAAGAGAGGATAGATGAGGGAGATTGTGAGTGTTAACTCGAAATGACACAACAACAAGGTTCCAGTTTAACAAAGTTTACTATACTATATGAACACACTACAAGTAGCCATTACACTCAAGGCCAGGTCCATCAACGACTAGACTTCCTGCGCATGCGCACTCTTGACTGAGTGATAGCCCCGTAATAACAGAAATATAGGGATACATAAAACATGAACTTAACAATCTCCCCCTTTTCTTTAAAGACAAATAAAACATCAACAACATAATTAAATGTCCAAGTATTAATCAAGTTTGTATTACTCAAGCTGCCACTTTCCATTACTGAGAGCCTGTAGGAGCACAAGACCGAATGCTCCTTTTTAGTCAGACAGTCAGCAAGCTGTTCCTTTGTGGTTGACCACAGAATCCGCTGGATTCTCTGTGCTTGAATAAGTTCCTTGATGCTGAGTCTTTTCTCTGTGACAGACTTGGTTGACTTCACAGCATCAACTAATAAGTAGTTGTCAGTGACATAAACTACAGGTAGAAAGTGCTGTTTTGTCTCACCAGTGGTAAGCTCTGAGAACAGAGTTGCAAGAAAGATCGCATTGTCAATTCCATCCCCAAGACCAAGGGTTTCTCCAGCAAGTCCGCTTCGGACAACCCTTGTGATCCTTTTTTGACTGCCAACAGATAGGTGAGAATCTTCCTCCTTCACCCATTAACACGATTAGATGTCCACCTTGTGTGCCTCCATCTGTAAGGTTCCCTAGCGAAGCATCTCTGAAGACAACTAGTTTCAAAGAGTCATCTTATCCAACATGCTGAAACTTTAAAATCACTTGTTGTGATTTCAGATTACGAACAACTTTGTTTGCCTCATGAATGGTTTGTACAGTGGCGTGTTTTGTGTTAGATGCCAAGTTGCAAACATCAAACATTACATCAGGTCTACTCTGTCTATCAACCCATAAAATTTGTCCTATCTTTGACCTCAATTTATCAGCTTCAATTCCACATAGAGGGGAATTCCTTTGTACGGCTCTTGAAGAATCCATGTGGATGGGTTGAAGATTCTTGATATAGCTCTCCTGTTGCATCAGTATTTTGCCATCAACTGTAATAAACTCTATGCCAACATAACAAAAATGTATGATCATGCTCCTCACGGCCAACCTAGAAAACAGCTTTGAGGTGTGGAATCACAGTTGAAGCAAAGGTCTCTGAGCCACCCCAGATAAAGTCATCAACATGACAGGCAAGTACTCCAGTCACATTGCAGTCTTGATCAAGCCAATAGAAGACTGCAGGATCCACTTGTGACATTTTTCCACCTGACATTTTTCCACATTGTTGCCTTGGCTTTGTTGTACCAGTAGAGTGATCCATCTGCCAGTCCATACACACACTTTTTTAGTTTCCACAGTGTTCCTTCGCTTTTAGCTTCAGGCGGAGGTCGAATGTGAATGTCCCTTGACAGCTCTGTTCCCTGCAAAAATCCAGATTTGATGTCTATGGAATTAAGTTTCCATTTTTTCTGGCAGATCACTGACATCAGCAATCTGAGTGACTCTGAGGCGCATGTCGGTGAGTCTTTTGGGAGTTCTTTAGCAGCCAGCTCCTCAAAACCTCTAGCCACTAGACGTGCTTTAGGCACTATTCCAGTTAAGGATTCTTTAAGGGTACACACCCACCTTGTTGAGACGCATTTTTGGCCAATGTCTTTGACTTCCTCAAACACTCCATTTTTCCTCCAATTACTGAGCTCATCTAGCTTAGCGGAGTCAAATGACGCGTCCTTTGTTTCAAGTACATCATCATTTTGAATGTCATTCTGTTTTTCTCGATTTTCCATTGGTTCAATTCTGATATTATCTACAAGTGACAGGTCAGCTGACCCTGTTGTACCAGAAAGTGTAGCTGGTGCAGAGTACTGCAAGTTGTACCAGTTCTTGTGTTTTGCTTTTCCTGCTCGTCCAATGACGGTTGCTGTATGTGGAATACCACTTTCTCTGTCCATGTATTTAACAGTTTGTCCAGTTTTCAGATTGGAACAACCATGTTCTCTTAACACATATGGCTGTTGTTGAATGTTTTCCTCATTTGAACGCTCAACAGTATTACCTGTGGCATGGTTAAAGGTCTCTGCTCCATTTCCTGTGCCAGTTTCAGTGTCCATATCATTGGATGCGACATCTGGTAGGTTTGTGTCTGTTACTGTGTCCTTTTTGTCATTTGCATTAGGAGACTGATTCTCAGCTACAGCCCCTCTATCTTGTTGATCATTTACTTTCCGCAATCTTGAGTGATGCACCCTGACAATCATGCCTTCGTGCCTCACAAATATCACCACACCATCTTGACCAATGACTACTCCTGGTCCTTTCCACTCTTGACAGTCAACTCGTTTGTAGTACACTTTGTTTCCAGTTTCGTACTTCTCATCATCATTATTCCCTGAACTGCTGAGTAACTTCTGAAGTCTGTCAACTGTATCATGTCCAAACTGTTTGTAAAGCTTTAACAATACTTTGTGTTTTTCTTTAGTGCTCATGTTCTCTGTGGCTGTCAGAATCTCCATGTGCTCTGTGTCAGTCAGAATCTCATTTTTGCATGGACTCTGTGAGATGTCTTTGTCTAAAATGTTTACACAATAGTGGCCTGAGGTAGTAAGTTCAAGAGTCACTGGTTGTTTAAACATCACTGCCTTGTCATTTTTTTATGTCTAGTACAGCCTCTGCCTTCTTGAGGGAAGCTTTGCTTAATAGTAAGGGGATATCTGTAGGGACCACCTCTGTTTCAATGTGACACTTAGTCTGACCAATTTTTGCTGGTATCTTAACTCTCTTGGTAGAATGGACAATTCTCCCATCTCCAAATTTGAAAGCTCTGTTGCTTGGTGTGTCAATCATATTTTGTACTTCCTTCATATTTAGTTCACTGACATAGCTATCAAGCCATTTTTCACCACACACTGTCCGTGTGCTTGCAGTATCAATCACAGCAGATCCTAAGGATTCAACTATAAAAATCTCAGTATCAGATTCATTTGAAAACAGTGTAATGTTACACTGCTCTGCCTCTGTGTTTACATTTTCCTCTGTTAGTTTAACTAGTTCATTTTTATGAGGTAACCCAATGGTAAGTGCTTTGACAAATAGCACATTTCGATCTCCTTCCATATTTGTCCAGTGGATTTGTGCCGGGAAATGGCGCCCTCTTCTGGTTGTCTTGAGAACGTGACTTGTTGGCGCCTTTTCTGTGCTGCTCGGTGTAATATGCTGCGTCACTCACTTGCATTCCATCTGTTATTGGCGCGACAGACGTCTTTTCACCAAATATTATTTTTAGTGCCGGCTTCATAGATGCAAAAGTCAGCACAGTACAAGCAGTCAAAGCCAACTGTTTCTCCCTACCATCTAGACAGGCAGTATCTAGCAACTTGAAAGCTAACACTGCATCCGGGAGAACCATGTCGTACTTGCGCATCCTATTGTACCTCTGTTCAAAATCAATGAGGTAGTCCGTCATTGCAACCGAAATATCTCTCGTAACACTGTCAAACTTTGAATATGCCTCGTAGGCACGGTCTTTCTCTTCTTTAAGAAATACAGAATCCAGTGCTGTGATCAAAGTTCCCATACCGTCATCCTTGTTCAAATCCTCAACGGATATTTCCAGTGCTGTATCTCTCGCTCTTCCCTCGAGCGATAATACCACCGCAAGTGCTTGCTTTTTCGCGTCCAGATTAGTAACGAGTGTCCAGATTCCCAGTTCATTTTTCCAACTTTCGTACGACCTCTTCTCATCGAAGCGAGGTGGCACATTGTAGTTAGAAACCATCCTCTGCTACCAATGTTAACTCGAAATGACACAACGACAAGGTTCCAGTTTAACAAAGTTTACTATACTATATGAACACACTACAAGTAGCCATTACACTCAAGGCCAGGTCCATCAACGACTAGACTTCCTGCGCATGTGCACTCTTGACTGAGTGATAGCCCCGTAATAACAGAAATATAGGGATACATAAAACATGAACTTAACAGTGAGGACAGTTCTTCAAACAGAGTTTCAAATGGTATAAAAACAAGTCAATATGTTAGCACCAATTAGCTTCACACAAGAAAACAAAAAACACAGATAAAATCATTTCTGAGACAAAGTGATTTGAAAAAAATACACATCCACGTTCAAATTCCTACAATAGGCCATTATCTAGCAAGGAATGATTTCCAAACATTAACAAAGCATTTATAGACAATACAGCCAATCACACACACTTCATCATCTGTTATTGATCACAAAATCTGTGAAAAGCCGTTTCCTGGCCAGAAATGTGTCTCCAGTGATGAACAACTAGACTGGATCACAGTTATTTCAGTCGGGGGAGAGCTTGGGCGTCTAATGCCGGCAACAAGCCATGAAACACTAACAGTCTTTAAAAGGCCCAGTGGAGTCCAAATGCATTTCCCCCGTTTTATATCATATTGTACAACAGCTGATGAAACTAACACCGTAAAAGTGTGAAAACATTTGATCAGTGCTATTTCCTGACATTGTAATTGCTGACTGAAAATACAATCTACATAGGACCTTCTAATCAGCAGGTTTGCATGGACGGGAGTTTCGGCTTTCCATGGTGACATTACCATGCGTAAATAGGTTAAAAGAACAATAAAAAAAGAGAGTTTTCCCCTCCACACTCAGACCACTCCCAGACAGTCCTAGCAAAATTCTTTCTTGAGAAAGTTTTTTGCTATAAAGCTATTTTTTGCCAATTTGAATGGAACTCTATCACAGTAAGGTACTTAATTGTTACCCAGAAATGATTTGATATTGATATAAAAATGGCTGCATTGGACCTTTAATGGAACAAGCCTTATCGACATCGGAAGCTAGGGACCAGAGGTCAACCCAGAGGCAGCCCAAGGGTGTGATGTCACAGTGGAAATAATCCCTGTTCAAACACTGACTTGTTTTAGTAGCGGCCCTGTGTCAGTGTGTGTGTGTGTGTGTGTGAGATGGGAAGGCTGGGCTCTTCAGACAAGAACAGCTGTAATTAAGTCCTAACTGCTGTGCTTCCACGCTGACTTCAAGCCAGTTGTTCCCACAAGGCCCCACAACGAGAGCATTCATATTAGGCAGTTGAAAAAAAGCAAAAGACAACCAGCACAGAAGCAAAGAGATGGCAAGCCTCAATGTTACACAATTAGTCTACATCTGATGACCAAAGGCCTTGCAATTTTTTATTTATTTTTAACTATCAACTTGGCAAATCTGAAATAAAGCAACTTAAAAAAGGCCCTGTTTGGGACAGAGGCACTAGCCAGGGGGGTTAGTCTGACCTGGAAGTCTAACAGCACTGCTGTTGAACTGAGCCCCACCACACCACAGCTGGTAGCTGGAGGTTACTGTCTGAGGTGGGAGTCTACTGCTGTAGGAGAGGACAGGAGGTTGAACTGATCTGCTCCAGGATCTGTTCCTACAGACCTCAACCCTGTTAAACCCTGTGAGCTCTAGTAAAAAGCAGGATGTCTTCTTTATGGAACAGAGTGACCTCTAAGGTTCTTAAGAATCTCCACCTGCAATACTCATCTATTTAGACCTGGGAAGTAAGGGGACACTTGGACTTAGGCCTCAATTGTGTGAGACAGAGCTTTCTCAGGCCCTTTCTAACAGAGAAAAAGCCAAGTCTGGTCTGATCTTCCAAGAATGCTCTCCTAATGCAATCCATGTGTTTTAGCCTACTTCTCCCTCTCCTCTAATAGCAGGATAATTCCACTGAGATTAGGTATTAGAAGAGGCTTACTTCATTTGACTTATAATAAACTTTACAGACGGGACAACAGGGGGCAAACTAACCAGTCTGAACATTACAGCACAACAACAGTGCTGCACTGCTAGTACACAGAGTGCTGCCTCATCTATAGAACACCTATTAGGGTTATTTTGTTAAAGTTATTCTTGAATCTATAGAAGGATTCCATTCTGTTGTGGGTTGGTAGAGATGTATGCAGACTGACAGACAGGGCCCAGAGAATGTAGGTCGCCTAACTAATTAAATTTGTGCTGTCTATTGGAGTAGGATACTTTGGTTTAAGGGCATACATCTCAATCATGGGTAATGAGTTCCAGCTTGAAGTGCCCCTCGGAAAGATGGTGCCTAAAAGCAATAAAAAGACAAAGCCTAAAATACGCTTTTCAAAATGAAAGAGGACAGTCGGTAAAGCCCTTTCAATTTGATCGTAAACATATACAGTGCCTTCAGAAACTATTCATACCCCTTGACTTATTCCATATTTTGCTGTGTTACAGCCTGAATTCAAAATGGATTAAATAGATTTTTTCTTACCCATCTCCACACAATACCCCATAATGACAAAGTGAAAACATGTTTTTAGAAATTGTAGCAAATGTATTGAAAATGAAACACACCTTTGGCAGCGATTACAGCTGTGAGTCTTTCTGGGTAAGTCTTCAAGAGATTTCACAATTGTATTGTGCAAACTTTGCCCATTATTCTTCTCAAAATTCTTCAAGCTCTGTCAAATTGGTTGTTGATCATTGTTAGACAACCATATTCAGGTCTTGCCATAGATTTTCAAGTAGATTTAAGTCAACACTGTAACTCAGCCATTCGGGAACATTCACTGACTTCTTGGTAAGCAACTCCAGTGTAGATGTGGCCTTTTGTTTTAGGTTATTGTCCTACTGAAAGGTGAATTCATCTCCCAGTATCTGGTGGACAGCAGACAACCGGGCATTCCTCTAGGATTTTACCTGTGCTTAGTTCCATTTTGTTTGTTTTTTTTATCCTGAAAAACTCCCCAGTTCTTAACAATTACAAGCATACCCATAACTTGATGCAGCCACCACTATGCTTCAAAATTACTCAGTAATGTGTTGTATTGGATTTGTCCCAAACATAACACTTTGTATTCAGGACAAAAAGTGAATTGCTTTTACAGTATTACCTTAGTGCCTTGTTGCAAACAGGCCGAATGTTTTGAAATATTTTTATTCTGTATAGGCTTCCTTCTTTTCACTCTGTCAATTAGGTTAGTATTGCGGAGTAACTACAATGTTGTTGATCCATCCGCAGTTTTCTCCTATCACAGCCAATAAACTCTGTAACTGTTTTAAAGTCACCATTGGCCTTATGGTGAAATCCCTGATCGGTTTTATTCCTCTAGCAACTGAGTTAGAAAGGACGACTGTATCTTTGTAGTGACTGGGTGTATTGATACACCATCCAAAGTGTAATTAATAACTTCACCATGCTCAAAGGGATATTCAATGTCTGCTTAGTTGATTGTCTTACCCATTTACCAATAGGTACCCTTCTTTGCGAGGCATTGGAAAACCTCCCTGGTCTTTGTGGTTGAATATGTTTTTGAAAATCACTACTCAACTTAAGTGACTTGTTAAGCACATTGTTACTCCTGAACGTATTTAGGCTTACCAATACAAAGGGGTTGAATACTTATTGACTCAAGACATTTTATTGACTCAAAACAGCTTCTAGTCATGAAATCTATGCAGCCTACTCAATCACTTTTTATAGCTACTGTTTACAGGCCTCCTGGGCCATATACAGCGTTCCTCTCTGAGTTTCCTGAATTCCTATCAGACCTTGTAGTCATAGCAGATCATATTCTAATTTTTGGTGATTTTAATATTCACATGGAGAAGTCCACAGACCCACTCCAAAAGTCTTTCGGAGCCATCATCGACTCAGTGGGTTTTGTCCAACATGTCTCTGGACCTACTCACTGCCACAGTCATACTCTGGACCTAGTTTTGTCCCATGGAATAAATGTTGTAGATCTTAATGTTTTTCCACATAATCCTGACTATCGGACCACCATTTTATTACGTTTGCAATCGCAACAAATAATCTGCTCAGACCCCAACCAAGGAGCATCAAAAGTCGTGCTATAAATTCTCAGACAACACAAAAATTCCTTGATGCCCTTCCAGACTCCTTCTGCCTACCCAAGGACATCAGAGGACAAAAATCAGTTAACCACCTAACTGAGGAACTCAATTTAACCTTGCGCAATACCCTAGATGCAGTTGCACCCCTAAAAACGAAAAACATTTGTCATAAGAAACTAGCTCCCTGGTATACAGAAAATACCCGAGCTTTGAAGCAAGCTTCCAGGAAATTGGAACGGAAATGGCGCCACACCAAACTGGAAGTCTTCCGACTAGCTTGGAAAGACAGTACCGTGCAGTACCGAAGAGCCCTCACTGCTGCTCGATCATCCTACTTTTCCAACTTAATCGAGGAAAATAAGAACAATCCAAAATTTCTTTTTGATACTGTTGCGAAACTAACTAAAAAGCAGCATTCCCCAAGAGAGGATGGCTTTCACTTCAGCAGTAATAAATTCATGAACTTCTTTGAGGAAAAGATCATGACCATTAGAAAGCAAATTACGGACTCCTCTTTGAATCTGCGTATTCCTCCAGGGCTTAGCTGTCCTGGATCCGCACAGCTCTGCGAGGGCCTGGGATCGGGAGAGACACTTAAGTGTTTTAGTACTATATCTCTTGACACAATGATGAAAATAATCATGGCAGTGATAAAGCCTCTCTTGAAAAAGCCAAACCTTGACCCGGAAAATATAAAAAACTATCGGCCTATATCGAATCTTCCATTCCTCTCAAAAATTTTAGAAAAAGCTGTTGCGCAGCAACTCACTGCCTTTCTGAAGACAAACAATGTATACGAAATGCTTCAGTCTGGTTTTAGACCCCATCATAGCACTGAGACTGCACTTGTGAAGGTGGTAAATGACCTTTTAATGGCGTCAGACCGAGGCTCTGCATCTGTCCTCGTGCTACTAGACCTTAGTGCTGCCTTTGACACCATCGATCACCATATTCTTTTGGAGAGACTGGAAACCCAAATTGGTCTACACGGACAAGTTCTGGCCTGGTTTAGATCTTACCTGTCGGAAAGATATCAGTTTGTCTCTGTGAATGGTCTGTCCTCTGACAAATCAACTGTACATTTCGGTGTTCCTCAAGGTTCCGTTTTAGGACCACTATTGTTTTCACTATATATTTTACCTCTTGGGGATGTTATTCGAAAACATAATGTTAACTTTCACTGCTATGCGGATGACACACAGCTGTACATTTCAATGAAACATGGTGAAGCCCCAAAATTGCCCTCGCTAGAAGCCTGTGTTTCAGACATAAGGAAGTGGATGGCTGACAACTTTCTACTTTTAAACTCGGACAAAACAGAGATGCTTGTTCTAGGTCCCAAGAAACAAAGAGATCTTCTGTTAAATCTGACAATTCATCTTGATGGTTGTAAAGTCGTCTCAAATAAAACTGTGAAGGACCTCGGCGTTACTCTTGACCCTGATCTCTCTTTTGACGAACACATCAAGACTGTTTCAAGGACAGCTTTTTTCCATCTACGTAACATTGCAAAAATCAGAAATTTTCTGTCCAAAAATGATGCAGAAAAATTAATCCATGCATTTGTTACTTCTAGGTTAGACTACTGCAATGCTCTACTTTCCGGCTACCCGGATAAAGCACTAAATAAACTTCAGTTAGTGCTAAATACGGCTGCTAGAATCCTGACTAGAACCAAGAAATTTGATCATATTACTCCAGTGCTAGCTTCCCTACACTGGCTTCCTGTTAAGGCAAGGGCTGATTTCAAGGTTTTACTGTTAACCTATAAAGCGTTACATGGGCTTGCTCCTACCTATCTTTCCGAGTTGGTCCTGCCGTACATACCAATACGTACGCTACGGTCACAAGACGCAGGCCTCCTAATTGTCCCTAGAATTTCTAAGCAAACAGCGGGAGGCAGGGCTTTCTCCTATAGATCTCCATTTTTATGGAACAGTCTGCCTACCCATGTGAGAGACGCAGACTCGGTCTCAACCTTTAAGTCTTTACTGAAGACTTATCTCTTCAGTAGGTCATATGATTGAGTGTAGTCTGGCCCAGGAGTGTGAAGGTGAACGGAAAGGCTCTGGAGCAACGAACCGCCCTTGCTGTCTCTGCCAGGCCGGTTCCCCTCTCTCCACTGGGATTCTCTGCCTCTAACCCTGTTACAGGGGCTGAGTCACTGGCTTGCTGGTGCTCTTTCATGCCGTCCCTAGGAGGGGTGCGTCACTTGAGTGGGTTGAGTTACTGACGTGATCTTCCTGTCTGGGTTGGCGCCCCCCCTTGGTTTGTGCTGTGGTGGAGACCTTTGTGGGTTATACTCGGCCTTGTCTCAGGATTGTAATGTTGGTGGTTGAGGATTTCCCTCTAGTGGTGCGGGGGCTGTGCTTTGGCAAAGTGGGTGGGGTTATATCCTTCCTGTTTGGCCCTGTCCGGGGGTTTCTTCGGATGGGGCCACAGTGTCTCCTGACCGCTCCTGTCTCAGCCTCCAGTATTTATGCTGCAGTAGTTTATGTGTCGGGGGGCTAGGGTCAGTTGGTTACCTGGAGTACTTCTCCTGTCTTATCCAGTGTCCTGTGTGAATTTAAGTATGCTCTCTCTAATTCTCTCGTTCTCTCTTTCTCTCTGAGAACCTGAGCCCTAGGACCATATGTCAGGACTACCGGGCATGATGACACCTTGCTGTCCCCAGTCCGCCTGGCCTTGCTGCTATTCCAGTTTCAACTGTTCTGCCTGCGGTTACGGAACCCCTACCTGTCCCAGACCTGCTGTTTTCAACTCTTAATGATCGGCTATGAAAAGCCAACTGAGATTTATTCCTGATTATTATTTGACCATGCTTGTCATTTATGAACATTTTGAAAATCTTGGCGCTCTCTAATTTTCTCCTTCTCTCTTTCTTTCTCTCGGAGGACCTGAGCCCTAGGACCATACGTCGGGACTACCGGCCGTGGTGACTCCTTGCTGTCCCCAGTCCGCCTGGCCTTGCTGCTATTCCAGTTTCAACTGTTCTGCCTGCGGTTATGGAACCCCTACCTGTCCCAGACCTGCTGTTTTCAACTCTTAATGATCGGCTATGAAAAGCCAACTGAGATTTATTCCTGATTATTATTTGACCATGCTTGTCATTTATGAACATTTTGAAAATCTTGGCTCTCTCTAATTTTCTCCTTCTCTCTTTCTTTCTCTCGGAGGACCTGGGCCCTAGGACCATGCGTCGGGACTGCCGCCCGTGGTGACTCCTTGCTGTCCCCAGTCCGCCTGGCCTTGCTGCTATTCCAGTTTCAGCTGTTCTGCCTGCGGTTATGGAACTGCCACCTGTCCCAGACCTGTTGTTTTTCAACTCTTGATGATCGGCTATGAAAAGCCAACTGAAAATTATTCATGATTATTATTTGACCATGCTTGTCACTTATGAACATTTTTGAACATCTTGGCATAGTTCTGTTATAATCTCCACCCGGCACAGCCAGAAGAGGACTGGCCACCCCTCATAGCCTGGTTCCTCTCTAGGTTTCTTCCTAGGTTTTGGCCTTTCTAGGGAGTTTTTCCTAGCCACCGTGCTTCTACACCTGCATTACTAGCTGTTTGGGGTTTTAGGCTGGGTGTCTGTACAGCACTTCGAGATATTAGCTGATGTACGAAGGGCTATATAAAATAAAATTGATTGATTGATTGATTTCAGCTTTACATTTTTAATGAATTTGTAATATAAAAAAACAACAACATAATTCCACTTTGAAATGATGGGGTATTGTGTGTAAACCAGTGACACAGAATCTCAATTTAGTCAATTTTAAATTCAGGCTGTAACGCAACAATGTGGAAAAAGTCAAGGGGGGTGAATACTTTCTGAAGGCACTGTATGACGTGTGTAAGAAGTTTCTAGTAAGTGGAATTTGTGTGCCCCAAATTGCCCTGGGTGAGTAGTAACTTAAGACATTTACACCAGGGCCTGTTTAAAGGGCGTGTACTATTGTTAATAAGGACCATATTTTAAGAGGTGGAAAAGTTGAGTCTGGTCAGATTAAATTGTTCCTGCGGTTTACGGTCACGTCGCCGCGCTCAATGACTGTTGGTCACTGGTGGTGGCCAGAAGCACAACCATGATGGGTGTGTGTGTGTTTTTGTTTTACTATCCTTGTGGGTACCAGAGGTCCTCACAAGGATAGTAAAACATGGAACATTGTCCCGGTCCCATGTGAAAAAAATGCTATTTTGGGCTCAGGGGTTAGGTTTAGGGTTACGGTTAGGGTTAGTATTAAGGTTGGGGTTAGGGTTAGAGGTTAAAGTTAGGTTTGGAGTTAGGGTTAGGTATAGTTTTAGGGTTAGGGGTTAAGGTTAGACTTACGGTTGATTAGGGTTATGGTTAGGTTAAGGGTTAGATTTAGATTTAGGATTAGGGAAAATAGGATTTTTAGATGGGAATCAATTATTTGGTTCCCACAAGGATAGCAATACAAAACTGTGTGTGTGTGCACACAACCATGAGGTATGGGTGCCTCCTGAGTCTGGTGGCTGAGGCCTGGGAACATGTCCTTAGGAGAGAGCACTGCACCTCTGGAAAGTTCATAGGTAGAGACTGAATCTCCCTTTATAGTGCACTATTTTTGACCTGGACCCAGGTCTATGGTAGAAACGTAGTGCACTTTAAAAGGGAATAGTGTACCATTTAGGACACAGACAGATTACAGTAGATTAATCTTGGAGGTAATGCTCACTTGACTGTCTACCTGGCACACTACTGTCTCAATGTTACGGCTTCTACGGTAAGAGGCAAGTCCTGACGCGCTGCCATCACAGCTGTTTCTTCCATCGCTCTCTGCTCTGCTGCTCATTATTAAATGTGTGTGTGTGGTTCCCAGAACATCTAGATGAGGATCAGTAGAGCTGGTTTAATGCTGTGTAATCCTGTATTTAACACCCCAGTCAGGGATATCAAGTACTTCATCTGATAGCATCAGGATCTTTGATACCATTTGAGGACTTCCTTTGTAAGATCAGCAGTGGTTGACTCATGCTCACAGAGCCCTACTAACTAACTCTTGTCCCTTTGTGACCATTTACATCATAGGACCAGCTAGCTACAGAATGTAGATAGAGAGGAACATTAATCATCTACCTCACAATGCCTGAATTCACTTGGGTACTGTAGGTACAGTACCAGTCCCTTTATTTTTTCACTATTTTCTACATTGTAGAATAATAGTGAAGACATCAAAACTATGAAATAACACATATGGAATCATGTAGTAAGCAAAAAAGTGTTACATTAATCAAAGTATATTTTATATTTGAGATTCTTCAAAGTAGCCACCCTTTGCCAAAAGTGTGCAAAAAGCTGTCAACAAGGCATTCTCCCGACCAGCTTCATGAGGTAGTCACCTGGAATGCATTTCAATTTTAACAGGTGTTAAATGTTCACTTTTGGAATTTTTATTCTTCTTAATGCGTTTGAGCCAATCAGTTGTGTTGTGACAAGGTAGGGGTAGTATACAGAAGATAGCCCCATTTGACAAAAGACCAAGTATTTTACCAAATGGCAAGAACAGTTCAAATACGCAAAGAAAAATTACAGTCCAACATTACTTTACGACATGAAGGTCAGTCAACCCGGAAAATGTCAAGAACTTCTAACGTTTCTTCAAGTGCCGTCGCAAAAACCATCAAGCGCTATGATGAAACTGGCTCTCATGAGGGCCGCCACAGGAAAGGAAGAGCCAGAGTTACCTCTGCTGCAGAGGACAGGTTCATTAGAGTTACCAGCCTCAGAAATTGCAGCCCAAATAAATGCTTTACAGAGTTCAAGTAACAGACACATCTCAACATCAACTGTTCAGAGAAGACTGTGTGAATCAGGCCTTCATGGTCGAATTGCTGCAAAGAAACCACTACTAAAGGACACCATTAAGAAAAAGAGACTTGCTTGGGCCAAGAAACACAAGCAATGGACATTAGACGGGTAGAAATCTGCCCTTTGGTCGGATGAGTCCAAATGTGAGATTTGTGGTTTCAACTGCCGTGTCTTTGTGAGACGCAGAGTACGTGAACGGATGATCTCTGCATATGTGGTTCCCACAGTGAAGCATGGAGGAGGTGGTGTGATGGTGCTTTGCTGGTGACACTGTCTGTGATTTATTTAGAATTCAAGGCACACTTAACCAACATGGCTACCACAGCATTCTGCAGCTATACGCCATCCCATCTGGTTTGCGCTTAGTGGGACTATCATTTGTTTTTCAACCGGACACTGACCCAACACACCTCCAGAATGTGTAAGGGCTATTTGACCAAGGAGAGTGATGGAGTGCTGCATCAGATGATCTGGCCTCCACAATCACCTGACCTCAACCCAATTGAGATGGTTTGGGATGAGTTGGACCGCAGAGTGAAGAAAATGCAGCCATCAGGTTCTCAGCATATGTGGGAACTGAAGACTTTTGGAAAAGCATTCCAGGTGAAGCTGGTTGAGAGAATGCCAAGAGTGTGCAAAGCTGTCATCAAGGAAAAGGGTGGCTACTTTGAAGAATCTAAAATATAAATATATATTTTTTTGTTTAACACTTTTTTGGTTACTACATGATTCCATATGTATTATTTTAGAGTTTTGATGTCTTCACTATTATTCTACACTGTAGAAAATAGTACAAATAAAGAACAACCCTTGAATGAGTAGGTGTATCCAAACTGTTGACTGGAACTGAATATTATTTTTTAGATAGACACATGTAACATAAATGGTATGGTAGTGTTTCTCAACAGACTGTGGGATGTAACCACTAACAAGGAACTTTGTTTGGTACAACGTTTTTCTGTCACTGATAATTTAGACAAATCACGATTTCATAGTTGTTCGCGCCTTTACTAAGCTTGGACGGTCTCCAGATTGTCATACCTTCATATCGACCTTGTGCCATCCTGGGATATTCGGTAATACTGGCACTCAAATCAAGGGCCAATATTTTCAAACCCCGCTGAGCCTGTAAAACGAAGGGTAGCAATGCTAACAAAATCATGTCAAATCCCATAGAAAAATATATGCTAACAAGCGCATTGCGAACATTATATACAGCCTCTGACCTAAAGTATTTGTAGGAGAGACATCCCAGCTCATACAGTTATACAAGTGACTAAAAACTGCTAGTCACAGTTTGCTACACGCACAGAACAAATATTAGACAGCAAGGCTCTTGGTCCAGGAGGGGATTCTCTGCTGTTACCAAGCAAAGCAGTACTGAAAAACCATCCCGTGGCTATTTCCAAATACCCCGAATCATTTTGAATCCCTTTTAGTTCCACATAGAACCTCTGGTTCCAAATAGAACCATTCAAAGGGTGCTATTTCTAATCAAAAAGGGTTTTATCGGACCCGAAAGGGTTCCATCTGGAACCTTTTTAGGAGGGTTCTCCTACAGGGACAAATGGCTCTACATAGCTTTTTTCCCCGAGAGTGTACTGCCCTGCTTCTGCTCCTCATTCTAGTATCTTTTCTAACACAACTCCCCCCAGAATGTAATCGAGCATCTGACGCAATTAAGCAAGATTTTAGTTCTCGGTCTCCGAGATTACTGTAGGTATAACATCAGGTGCTACAATGCTATGGGTCATTTTCTGGATTTATGGACAAAAATCCCCACTTACAATGGATATCGGAGATTCTCCATTGGGCATGGGTCACCAACAGACATGCAGTGAAAAAGCATAGCGTAGTGTGGGGTTACTGGGGTAGAAATAAAGAATAAAAACACCCAACTGACGTAACAACTAGCACACATTCTAAAATCATCAATAAATTCTTCTCACACCCTGAACCAGATGCATGTTTGGCGTAATGCATGGGTACTGCTCTGGTGCTGTTAATCATCATAGTATACGTCTCAAGTGGCACCCAATTCCCTATTTAGTGCACTACTTTTGACCAGAGACCATGGGGCTCTGGTCAGAAGTAGTGCATTATACAGGGAATAGGGTGCCATTTGGGACTTCAGCAATAGTCTTGTGTTGTTGTTATTCATCAGCATTATATATACATTTTCCCCCTTACTAATGACCTGGTCATCCTGACACCAGGCCAGTATAATGTGTCTGAGAGATCAGACATAGCCCCAGATAAACAGAGCCGTAGTGAGGGGAGCGCCAGCCCACTTCATCTCAGGCAGACAAGCTTGGCACGCTGCAGCAGCTATCCGCAGCTATCCCAGCTCTGCATGCTCTCTCTCCCTGGCAGGATGCAGGTCAGTGAGTTAATTAACTTAATGCACACCTCGCATCAATGCCCTCTCTGACTGTGCGCCATGGAGAGAGAGAAGGGCAGAAAAGTACCAACCAACGTGTTGTCTATCCCTTTCACAGCCAAAGCCCAGCAACAACCTCTCGTGACAGAGAAGGGACATGCATGAAAGGATCAACTAACATCTAGCAGCCTATCCCTTTCACAGCCAAAGCCAAGCTCAGCTTAGTTCAGTCCAGGGCCCTAGGCCAAGGCAAAGCAACCAAATCACACACGGGGGAGTGCAGATCCACCCACAGAGAGGGAGAGAGAGAGAGGGAGAGACAACAAGAGAGTAACTAAAACAGAAGGAAAGTGTCAGGTTGGGCTGAGAGGAGAGTGTTGCTTCCCTCATTGCTGGGGTTTAATAGCACTGAAAATATAGGGCTGGAATATAGGATAATATATACACAAAAGTATGTGGACACCTGCTCGTCGAACATTTCATTCCAAAATCATAGGCATTAATATGGAGTTGGTGCCCCCTTTGCTGCTATAACAGCCTCCACTCTTCTGAGAAGGCTTTCCACTAGATGTTGGAACATTGCGGCGGGGACTTGCTTCCATTCAGCCACAAGACCATTAGTGAGGTTGGGCACTGAGGTTGAGCGATTAGGCCTAGCTCGCAGTCAGCGTTCTAATTCATCCCAAAGGTGTTTGATGGGGTTGAGGTCAGGGTTCTGTGTAGGCCAGTCAAGTTCTTCCACACCGATCTCGACAAACCATTTCCGTATGCACCTCGCTTTGTGCACGGGGGCATTGTCAGGCTGAAACAGGAAAGGGCCTTCCCCAAACTGTTGCCACAAAGTTGGAAGCACAGAATTGTCTAGAATGCCATTGTATGCTGTAGCATTAAGATTTCCCTTTGCGGGAACTAAGGGGCCCGAACCATGAAAAACAGTCCCAGACCATTATTCCTCCTCCTTTACAGTTGGCACTATGCATTGGGGCAGGTAGCGTTGGACTGCCAGATGGTGAAGCGCGTTTCATCACTACAGAGAACGTGTTTCCACTGCTCCAGAGTCCAATGGCAGCGAGCTTTACACCCCGATGCTTGGCATTGCGCATGATCTTATGCTTGTGTGCGGCTGCTTGGCCACAGAAACCCATTTCCTGAAGCTCCCCACAAACGGTTCTTGTCCTGACGTGGCTTTCTGATCCAGTTTGGAACTCGGTAGTTAGTGTTGCAACCGAGGACATATGATTTTAATGTGCTACGAGCTTCTGCGGTCCCTATGACGGTCTACATTGAAAGTCACTGAGCTCTTCAGTAAGGCCATTCTACTGACAATGTTTATCCACAGAGATTGCATGACTGTGTGCTCGATTTTATACACCTGTCAGCAACAGCTATGGCTGAAATAGCCAAATCCTCTAATTTGAAGAGGTGTCCACATACTAATGTATATATAGTGTAGGATGAAGTATAGGGTTTGAATGCATTGAGTATTAGGTTGGCTGATTTCTAAGAAATGTTAGAGAGGCTGGTAAGTGTGGGGTAGAGAATGGTCGATGCAAGAGAGAGAGAGCCTATGGATGTCTAAGTTTGAAGGAGTGGAGAGATTCTGCTTTAAAACAAATGGTAGAAACATTTTGCAGGCCGTTTCTGGACCAACTGCTGTGCTTTTCCAAATATTTACTGTCTGCTGCCTGAGTGTCCATACACCTGCTTGACTCACTGCTCTGGTGTCTTCTCATGACACAGAGAGAAAGAGAGAGGGCGAGAGAGGTTGGAAAAAAGAGAGATGTCTAAGAGAGAGAGAGAGAGAGAGAGAGAGAGAGAGAGAGAGAGAGAGAGAGAGAGAGGGGGATTAAGAGAAATAATGAGAAATCATAAATGGGAGGGCAGCAGTCATTCAATTGATTGTGCTCAGCTGGCTTTTCTGTCAGAAGACCCACATCAGTTAACAGCTGCTTTAGAACTGGTGTGAGCCTCGTTGAAAGCATCAACTTTAGCCCTCTTTGCTGCTTTTCATTCTGTTGCTCATTTATGGACCTAAATATTATTTTAATGAAAACATTACAGCTAAAAATAATAACGTGTCAGTGAAATGTTAAGCCCTCCATTAAAGATGGAATCTGCAGTAGTGGGAAACAGTGCCACTGGCCCCACCACCATTGTTATTGAGGAGCGTCGCGCAGCATGGTACATAAAAATAAATGAAAAATATAATAATAAATAAGGTACATTTTGTGCTCTTCTATCATGCATGCAATGATGTCCGAGGGGGAAAAAACTGTGTTCGTTGTTTGCTGTAACTTCCTTGTTGTTGTAATACCGCAAACGGACGTAGCCGTTTCACCATTAAGGATTCTAGCTTTTAAAAGGGTAAAAAGATTTCAAACATCATCTGTTGGCCTAGCGTTGTCCAGGTTAGGGTTTGGCAGGGGTAGGCCATCATTGTAAATAAGAATTTGTTCTTAACTGACTTGGTATTTTACCAAATAGGGCAATCTTCTGTATAACACCCCTATCTTGTCACAACACAACTGATTGGCTCAAACGCATTAAGGAAATAAATTCCACAAATTAACAAGGCACACCTGTTAATTGAAATGCATTCCAGGTGACTGTGGTGAGTGTGCAAAGCTGTCATCAAGTCAAAGGGTGGCTACTTTGAAGAATCTAAAATATATTTGGATTTGTTTAACACTTTTTCAGTTACTACATGATTCCATATGTGTGATTTCATAGTTTTGATGTCTTCACTATAATTCTACAATGTAGAAAATAGTAAAAAATAAAGAAAAACCCTTGAATGAATAGGTGTGTCCAAACGTTTGACTGGTACTGTATACATTTTAGTAATTTAGCAGATGCTCTTATCCAGCTAGCTAGCCATGTAGATTTTAGATTTAGTTTTAGATTTAAAAAAATGTACGTTTAACTAGCTGGCTAGCTGGATGAATACCATTTAAACTTCCCAGCTTAGAATTGTAAAGTAAAATGTCTAGTTATCCTTATGTCACCATTGACTTGACTGGCAGTAGGTTGAGTTGATGCCCACTTCTTTATGCCTTGTTAGTTAGCTGATAAATCCCAGTACAGATGTGGCAGTCAATTGGGAACAAGCTATAGGAGATGACTAAATGGAGGAAATCAAGTTAAGTTGAAATATGCTTCATATGAAATGTATTATTCATGTTGCTCATTGCTCATCATTGCTCTAGTGTCTCATACCCCACTCCGTTGCCAGCAACACTGTTAGGCAATATTGCCCCCAAAAAATGTTAGAGTATCATCAGCTTTAAGTCCTACCCTGTAGAAAGCCTGCTCTGTAGGATGACCCTAAAGAACTCAGTAACCCCAATTACAACCATGGGTGAAAGTAGATGTAATGTCTTCCTGGTACGGGGACCTCCTATGTTCGCACACGTTCTTTTTAATGGGCCTAATCATAGAATGACATATAGAATCTCTATTAATTTAATAGGATCTCTATGGGCCTAATCATAGAATGACATATAGAATCTCTATTAATTTAATAGGATCTCTATGGGCCTAATCATAGAATGACATATAGAATCACTATTAATTTAATAGGATCTCTATGGGCCTAATCATAGAATGACATATAGAATCTATATTAAATTAATAGGATCTCTATGGCCCTAATCATAGAATGGCATATAGAATCTATATTAAATTAATAGGATCTCTATGGGCCTAATAGTAAAGATTTGTCGCTTAACTTTTAAAATGTATTAGCCTACCTTATGTGGCAAAAAACACAACCAGTCATAATGTTTTCATCTGATTGTCAAACAATTACTTCATGTAGGCTACGTTACTCAGGAACGGCGGAAAGACAGATGTTGCAGGAATACAAGTATAGCCTCATTTAGATATTTTTTCTGCTTATATTTGACAACATTTGGTAGGCTATTCGTTAGTCAACTTGTCTATAATTAGATACATGCAGCTTCTCGTCATAGCTTGATGCTTGTCTAGAATACTAAAAGCCTTGCTCACCAGAATAATGTCGTTTAGGACGTTTAGGGACCAGGCAGTTCGACCAGTTTGAAGAAAATGAAAAGCTGTGAAAAAGATAGAACATGTTTTTGATAGTATTTCAGTTCATCTTGGATGCATATGTTATGTGGTTGAAAATTAAATACTGTCAGCTGTTATGTTACTGAAAGAAATTGCACGTTTAGGCTACACAACATATCCCTAAGAGCACATTCGCATTCTCTCAAATGGCTGAAAGAAAGAAATCATATTTCCACACTACTGTTTCTGAGAAATTAACATTAGGTCTATCATTTTACTGCGAGGAACACTTCATTCTGCAGGAGTTAACATTATAATAGGCTATATGTGAGACCCACATTCAGTGTCCAACTTGTAGGCTACTCCACTCTAAAATAATGCCGGCATCCATACAGTGCAATTTGATAAATGCAAAGAGACATCACTTACAAAACACCAAACAGTTTAATGAATGACATTCAGTGATTGTCCTTCATTAGGCCTACACAAGTCTCGTAACCTGAATTGATGCATACACACTGCTGCGCGCGTGCCTCTTGGTCACTCATCTCTGCCTTGGCAACATGTCAGTGCTGTCATAGAACCACACTGCATTTGAGTCTATTCGCTCATCTTTGACAAGTCTGACATGCGGTAATGATAATGGGTGTAATAGCCTACAGTTGTCTTGGAAACGTTGTTTTAATTATTGTGATAGTCTCATGTTTTACCAGGACGTTGTACCCCCACAATTTATTTTGCCGGTACCGGCTTACTTTCACCCCCGATTATAACCCAGAATACATATCCCCTACATGGTGTTGCCGTGGCCATACAGGGATACTAGAAGCTCTCCATGCTGATAGTCAGCCAGACTTCCTCCAGAGGCAGTAACTTCAAATCAAATCTTATTTGTCACATGTGCCAAATACAACAGGTGTAGTAGACCTTACAGTGAAATGCTTACTTACAAGCCCTTAACCAACAATGCAGTTTTAAGAAAATACCCCCCCCCCCAAAAAAAAAGTATGAGATAAGAATAACAAATAATTAAAGAGCAGCTGTAAATAACAATACCGGGGCTATATACAGGGGGTACCGGTACAGAGTCAATGTGCGGGGGCACCGGTGTAAAGGTAATATGTACATGTAGGTAGAGTTATTAAAGTGACTATGCATAGATGATAACAGAGAGTAGCAGCAGCATATAAGGGGAAAGGGGGGGGCAATGCAAATAGTCTGGGTAGCCATTTGATTAGCTGTTCTTATGGCTTGGGGGTAGAAGCTGTTTAGAAGCCTCTTGGACCTAGACTTGGTGCTCCGGTACCACTTGCCGTGCGGTAGCAGAGAGAACAGTCTATGACTACGGTGGCTGGAGTCTGACCATTTTCAGGGCCTTCCTCTGACACCGCCTGGTACAGAGGTCCTGGATGGCAGGAAGCTTGGCCCCGGTGATGTACTGGGCCGTACGCACTATCCTCTGTAGTGCCTTGCGGTCACCGGCCGAGCAGTTGCCATACCAGGCAGTGATGCAACCCGTCAGGATGCTCTCGATGGTGCAGCTATAAAACCTTTTGAGGATCTGAGGACCGATCTGAGGACCCATGACTTACTTCCATTCCTAGTGAAAACATGGCCTCTGCACTCCCCAACCCAATGCCCCAGGGTTCCGGTCTAGAAGAACCCAGAGGAAACATTTGGTATTAAGCAAAAAATACAAATCCCATAGACGGCCCCCATAAAGAAGTCAAATCAGAAAATTGCAAATAAATCTAAATCAAACTTTATTTGTCACATGCGCCGAATACAACAAGTATAGACTTCACCGTGAAATGCTTACTTACAAGCCCTTAACCAAAAGCGCAGTTCAAGAAGAAGAAAATATTTACCAAGTAGACTAAAATAAAAAGTAGTCATAAAAAGTAATACAATAAGATTAACAATAACAAGGCTATATACAGGGGGCACCGGTACCGAGTCAGTGTGCGGGGGTACAGGCTAGTTGAGGTAATCTGTACATGTAGGTGGGGGCGAAGTGACTATGCATAGGTAACAAACAAACAGCGAGTAGCAGCAGTGTACAAAAGTGAGGGAGGGGGGAGTCAATGTAAATTGATTTTATGAATTGTTCAGCAGTCTTATGGCTTGGGGGTAGAAGCTGTTGAGGAGCCTCTTGGTCCAAGACCCGGCGCTCCGGTACTGATAGCCGTGCGGCAGCAGAGAAAACAGTCAATAACTTGGGTGACTGGAGTTTCTGACAATTTTATGACACTGCCTATTATATAGGTCTGGATGGCAGGAAGCTTGGCCCCCGTGATGTACTGGGCCGTTCGCACTACCCTCTGCATCACCGCCTGGTTTGCCATCGATGCTCTCGATGGCACAGCTGTCGAACTTTTTGAGGATCTGGGAACTCCTACCAAATCTTTTCAGTCTCTTGAGGGGGAAAATGTTTCTTCGTGCCCTCTCCACTACAACCCCGTCGATGTTAATGGGGGCCTGTTCGGCCCGCCTTTTCCTGTAGTCCTTTTCCTGTAGCCTTTTCCTGTAGTCCACAATCACAATCAGTCCACAATGATTTGATGTGAGCCATGACCAGCCTTTCAAAGCACTTCATGGCTTTGCTTATGGCCTCATAGAGTTGGTTGAAAGCGATCTTAGTGCCAGCTTCGTTTTGTGGTGGTAAATAGACGGCTACGAATAGTACAGATGAGAACTCTCTTGGTAGATAGTGTGGTCTACAGCTTATCATAAGGTACTCTACTTCAGGCGAGCAATACCTCGAGACTTCTTTAATATTAGACATTGCGCACCAGCTGTTATTGACAAAAAGACACACACCCCCACCCCTCGTCTTACCAGAGGTAGCGTCTCTGTTCTAGCGGTGCATTGAAAATCCCGCCAGCTCTATATTGTCCGTATCTTCGTTCAGCCACGTCTCAGTGAAACATAAGATGTTACGGTTTTTAATGTCCCGTTGGTAGGATAATCTTAATCGTAGGTCATCAATTTTATTTTCCAATGATTGCACGTTAGCCAGAAGAATGGAAGGCAGTGGGAGTTTACTTGCTCGCCTCCGGATTCTCAGAAGGATCCCTGATCTGCGGCCCCTTTTCCGGCATCTTTTCTTCATGCAAAAGGTGTGGATCTGGGCCTGTTCCAGTGAAATCAGGATATCCTTCTCGTCGGATTCGTTAAAGGAAAAAGTTTATTCCAGTCCGTGGTGAGTAATCGCTTTTCTGATGTCCAGAAGTTATTTTTACCGTCATATAAGACGGTAGCAGCAACATTACGCAAAAAAATGACAAAATATCACAATTGGTTGGGAGAATGTAAAACGTCAGCCATGTTCTTCGTCCCAATAAGACACATTAGTCATCACCTTTGTATACAAAACACCCATTAAATTATTCAAGTAATTGTCTTTGAGGACAATTTTTTCCATCACTCACAGACTATTTTAACATTTTATATTCATCCAATGTCTGTCATTTTTCTGGATGACATCATGACATCTCCAGTGCGCACTGAGTGCTACTATGCAGGCGTTATGGGCTCTTTAAAATCGGATCTAGACAACCACGAAACGGCATATGTGAACGTGCGTAGATTACATTGAAAACAACGGCCGTCCATCTTGGACGCCGTCTCTAGTTCATATATACCGCAGTGCCCCTACCACGACTCGTGTGTAGCAGCAGGAAATACACTTCCTGAAGTTCCTGCTCTCAGTTGAGCACAGTGGTGTGAGGAACGAGGATAGTCACTAAGGGAGAAAAATAAACATCTTTGGATGATGTCAAACCTCGGCCCAGGGAAGTAGGGCTGATTCATGGTAGGGCTGAGATGAGATGGGGAGAGATTGTGTAGAGGAAGTAGGTAAGTAACATAATATTATCAAGTAAGTCAATAGGTCAGGATGGAAGCTGGGCCCTTCTGCACTCCAGTAGTAGGGCTGACTATTTGCATTGACCCCCCTTTGTTTTTACACTTCTGCTACTCGCTGTTTATTATCTATGCATAGTCACTTTACCCCTACCTACCTACAACGGGGCCTTGCTGCGCTACACAGTGTCACAGACTGGAGACGTAGGTGCCTGTTTAAAGACACGCCTCCTTTATGATGCGTTTACTAGATATGGGAAAAGGCCTTGTCATTGATATTATTGGGAGGAGCATTTTGATGTACTGAAAAAAATATATTCTGAAATGTATTTAAAGTACACGTGGAGTCCGAGTCAATCATGCTATTTTGAAATGTTGAAAGACAAAATGAGGACTACTGTCGAAGCATGCTTTAAAACTATCTTCAAAGGGCTAGATACATCTATTATTGCACTGGGCCACTCCCTTTGTATGGGAAGTATTTTCAAAATACTGCCTCTAATGAAGGCTTTGACAGCAGAACAATACCGCCATAACCACCCAACTTAATTATTTGTTTTCAAATTAGATATGTCTCGCAGTCGCAGAGTACTTAGGTCTCTACAGTACAAAGAGCTGGCTATCCCCATAAAGAGCTGGCTATCCCCATAAAGAGCTGGCTATCCCCATAAAGAGCTGGCTATCCCCATAAAGAGCTGGCTATCCCCATAAAGAGCTGGCTATCCCCATAAAGAGCTGGCTTATAAAGAACTGGCTTGTGATGAGTAAGCGATTCATTTTGTTATCCAATAGCGAAGTAGAACAAAGGTAAACAAGGCTTCAAACCAGAATACATTGCGTCTGTGTTCATTTATAAGGACCCTGCTGTGGATACACAAACAATCTGCCTTTCTACAAATCTTGTTTAGAGCAATGGGAGGAGATAGCTTATTTTTACTGTCTGCCAGCTTTGGGGTTCTGGCTGCTCTACACACGCACCATACAAAAGCCATCAAAAGAGAATTTAGATTTACCATGAGGCTGATCTGTAGGGACATTCTCAATTCCCCATTATGACACCACATCGAAACACTGCACTCCAGTCAGCACGCTGCCAACGAGTACTGAGATGGTTTCACGATGAGGGAGAAAAGCCACACAAAAAAACTGAGAAGCAGACAGACTGTAAGCACTGAGCATTGCAATGTCTCAACAACGTGACGGTGGCTTCTGTAAACATATCAGACAGCTCTTTTCCACTTCAGTGAAGGAAACTGTACTGTGAGACTTGGCAATTTCAACTAAAGCTTGCAAGTCAAGACAGGCCTATGCAATCAATCCAATAATCCTTCACATCATACATCAATTCCCAAAGGTTTCAGTTGGACAAGATACAAACCCCAGATAGATAACGAAACTCAGCACACGTTGTACCCCAAGAAGGGGGTTATAGTGGCATTACTAACATATTTTATAGAGTGGAGTCTCCGCTACGGCTCCAGCTACGGCTCCTCTGCCTTCAGTTTAATTAAAGTCAAAGACAGAGAGAAATGTTAACATTTTACTAGAAAGTGAGTCTGGTCTGAATAAGGCACGATACAGTCTGTATACAGTCTAACGGCTCCTTCTGAGTAGCCAGTTGCTAACCCCCCTGCTACTTGAGCAGGCAGGCAGCAGTGTAGCAGGCAGGCAGCAGTGTAGCAGGCAGGCAGCAGTGTAGCAGGCAGGCAGCAGTGCCCTAAATTACACAGTCAGAGATAACACACAGGGAGTATTTGTACCGTCTGCCTCCCAACGCCTCAAGGTCAGTGCTGCTCATATTTGATGTTGCTACATTGGGAGAGAAAAAGCTAACTTGGGGAGAGGGGGAATGGTAATAAATGACATCCAGTTTCAGCATAGGGGAAATACCAAATGAGATTAACTGTTTTTGAGGTCAAATCCTCCTTGCTGTGTCCTATGACATGAAGTGGAACATCTTAAACATCACAGAAATAAAAAAAGTACTTATACTCATGCTCTGAGACAGACAGCTGTGGGAAATAAGTAGAATCTGTGGATGGTGTGACTTGGAGACAAAGGAAAACACAGACCGAGTTGAGAGGAATGTGTGATGTCCACTGTGTTATGACAGGGCTGTGAGTGGGTGATCCAGCGTGTTGCTATAGCCTAGTTTAACAGAGAGGACTATGGCTGGGCCTGGGAGAAGCTAATGCTCTCCGTCAGTGAGAGGGAAGGCAGCAGTGTGTCTGTCTGTTACACCAGACTTGAGGCACTGCCAGGAGTGTGTGTGTGTGTGTGTGTGTGTGTGTGTGTGTGTGTGTGTGTGTGTGTGTGTGTGTGTGTGTGTGTGTGTGTGTGTGTGTGTGTGTGTGTGTGTGTGTGTGTGTGTGTGTGTGTGTGTGTGTGTGTGTGTGTGTGTGTGTGTGTGTGTGTGTGTGTGTGTGCGTGCGTGTGTGTGTGTACTTGTTTATCTATTCTTGTGGGGACCAGAAGTCCCCACATAAATATTAAGCAAACAAAAATTTGACCAACTGGGGACATTTTGTTAGTGCCCACGAGGTCAACTGCTATTTCTAGGGGGTTTATGGTTAAGGTTAGAATTAGTGTTAGAATTACGTTAAGGGCTAGGGTTAGGAGCTAGGGTTAGGAGCTAGGGCTAGTTTTAGGGTTAGGAGCTAGGGCTAGTTTTAAGGTTAGGAGCTAGGGCTAGTTTTAGGGTTAGGGTTAGGAGCTAGGGCTAGTTTTAGGGTTGGGGTACAATTTAGGGGTTAGGGAAAATAGGATTTTGAATGGGACTGAATTGTGTGTCCCCACAAGGTTAGCTGTACAAGACTGTGTGTGTGTGTCTGTGAGATAGTCAGCCAGGTGTTGTCAACAGCACAACATCTGCTCTACTGTCAGCATCCGTTTCTACAACAGCGCAACGCTTCTTCAACTGCGCAACATAGGGCAACGCTTCTTCAAAAGCGCAACATAGGGCAACGCTTCTTCAACTGCGTAACATAAGGCAACGCTTCTTCAACTGCGCAACATAGGGCAACGCTTCTTCAACTGCGCAACATAGGGCAACGCTTCTTCAACTGCGCAACATAGGGCAACGCTTCTTCAACTGCGCAACATAGGGCAACGCTTCTTCAACTGCGTAACATAGGGCAACGCTTCTTCAACTGCGCAACATAGGGCAACGCTTCTTCAACTGCGCAACATAGGGCAACGCTTCTTCAACTGCGCAACATAGGGCAACGCTTCTTCAACTGCGCAACATAGGGCAACGCTTCTTCAACTGCGCAACATAGGGCAGCGCTTCTTCAACTGCGCAACATAGGGCAACGCTTCTTCAACTGCATAACATAGGGCAACGCTTCTTCAACTGCGCAACATAGGGCAACGCTTCTTCAACTGCGCAACATAGGGCAACGCTTCTTCAACTGCGTAACATAGGGCAACGCTTCTTCAACTGCGCAACATAGGGCAACGCTTCTTCAACTGCGCAACATAGGGCAATGCCTCTTCAATAGCTCACTGGCTGAAACCAGAAGAGGCACTGCCAAGGTCGACCGATGATCCTCATAGAAACGCACACAGGCTCAAATGTAAACAATGTCTGAAATATCCCTAATCAAGGGCCCAGGAAGGAGCTATAGGGGGACCTAACGTTCTCAGTTACCAAGGACACCGTGTGTGGATCCAGCTGTGACACACTAGACTAGAGGCAGAGTACTGTGGTGGTGGTTAGGGACTGTTCCCTACCACACAGTTGGCTCAATTCACCTGCTTTATATAGCCTAGCTACCTTCCAAATTCCTCCCATATGCTGCAGACTGAGCTCCAATGTATTGATGTATTTGACTCTGCTCCGACGTTTGTTCAGTACATTTGCAATTTTTTACATTTCAGTCATTTAGCAGACGCTCTGATCCAGAGCAATTTGGGTTAAATGCCTTGCTCAAGGGTACCGACAGATTTCTCACCTTGTCAGATTTCTCACCTTGTCAGCTCGGAGAACCAGAGACTTTTCGGTTACTGGTACAACGCTCTTAACCGCAAGACTACCTGCTACACCAGTACAACGAGTTATTGGACTTCCAGCGATAAATGAAGACAACTGGAACATCTGCGTCACTCTCTCAGAGGATAACACTAACACAGACCTCAACAGAAAAATGTGTGTTAAGCAAGTATGCAGGACACGACAAGCTGCCTCTTGTATGGTGAGCCAAGCTTTGGTGCTCATCAGCAAAAACTTCAGAAAATATAGTCACTAGATTTCTGGAATATGTGTGAAATATTTATGAATTATATATTTATTGATGGCAATCCTCTCTCTCCCTACGACTTGACATTTGCGCTGCACCCGATGTTATAGCTGTACAGCAAATCAGCAATCTGTATGCAAGCGCAGTGGTTCACAAACATTTTAACCCGCAACATATAAAACAGGTGTTGTTCAAAGCTTGCATGAACACGCGCACAGGACGAATATGTGTCTACAATCTCTGCACAAATGTAGCATGTCATTAAAGACATAAATTGTGATGCATTTTCAAAAATGCAAGAGAAATAAATAGCGTTTTAGACCTGCATTTTGAGCTGAAAGTCATTCAAGGGATCATAGCTTTCAGCATACAGCAGTCACCTGTATGCAGTCACCTGTATGCTAGGGAGTTGCGTAGAGGAGGAACTGCGCTGCTTGAGTCACGGGGGGCGGGGATTGGTGTGTGAGGGAAGCAGCCGCAAGAAGAAGAAAAACAATTATAAACTATAAAAGCTGACGTTACAAGTGGCTGGGATGCCTTTCACAATATTGCATGCGATATGGATCTCTTGCGATATGAATATTGCATATTGTCAATATTGTGATTTTGATGTGAATTTGATTAATTGTGCAGTTCCAACACATCACTCCCAATATGAACCCCTATCTACCGAAACACAGAAGGATCATGAATGGGCAGGTACAACACATCAAACACAATAAATAAGAGAAAGCTATATACTGGGTCAGTGCCAATACCATGTTTCCAATGTGTAGGGACACTGGAGTATTTGACTTAGATATGTACATATAAGCGGGGATTAGGAGAAAGTGACTGGTATCTGGATAAATAATAGAGACTGAAAGCAGGCTTTCCTTCCCATTCCTCTATTTACTTCTTTCTCTAGCACCCTGATCTGTGGATCTGAGGGTCTGTGGATCTAAGGTCTGAGGGTCTGTGGATCTGAGGTCTGAGGGTCTGTGGATCTGAGGTCTGAGGGTCTGTGGATCTGAGGGTCTGTGGATCTGAGGGTCTGTGGATCTGAGGTGCCATAGAACTCCAAGAGTACCATTTACAAAGCTGTGGTTTTTCATCTTCTTCCAAGCAATAGAGTTCTATTTAAGAGTCCAGATCCATGGGTTGAACCTGTGACGACTTATGAGGGCTGAGGCACCACCCAGAATACTGCCACGTCATAAAGATAGTAGAGTTTAGAATACGTTTTCAAAACATGCGTTGAGCCCACAAAATGAAAAGCAAATATTGTGAACTCTTCCCACCTGAGGTTCGGGGAGAACGTAAAGTTACTGACTTTGCTCAGGTGCAAATGTTTTGTGAATCTGGCGTTAAGTGACCTGTTATACTGTATTACAAATGACAGTTTAGTGACATGCCATAGGAGATATGTTACGTGTCTACGGGAGGCGAAGTCAGGTGCAGGAGAGCAGAGTGTGGTTAATAGGCACACTTTTTATTCCGGTCCAAATGAAAGCACATAAGAACATAAACGTGCCCAAAACACAGAACATAAACCAAAAGTATAGCGCGTGACAAAACCCACATACATCAAACAATTTCACACAAAGACATGGAGGGGAACAGAGGACTAAATACATGCAGTGTGATTAGGGACTGAAAACCAGGTGTGTATGGAACAAGACAAAAGAAATGGAAATATGAAAAAGGGAGCGGCGATGGCTAGAAAGCCGGTGACGTCGTTCGCCGAACACCGCCCGAACAAGGAGAGGAGCCGATTTCAGTGGAAGTCGTGACAAGATAATTCCTCTCGTGAAATAACCTTGTCTAAGAAAGGGCAGAAATCATAATTTGAAGTCCACCACAAGCAACTAGAATTATCACAAAAATCCCTCAGATGACGTATACACCGTGTGTACAAAACATTAGGAACACCTGCTCTTTCCATGACAGACTGACCAGGTGAATCCAGGTGAAAGCTATGATCCCTTATTGATGTCACTTCTTAAAATCAACTTTAGTGTAGATGAAGGGGAGGAGACAGGTTAAATAAGGATGTTTAAGCCTTGAGACAACTGATACATTGATTGTGTGTGTGCCATTCAGAGGGTGAATGGGCAAGAAAAAATATTTAAGTGCCTTTGAACGGGGTATGGTAGTAGGTGCCAGGCGCACCGGTTTGAGTGTGTCAAGAACTGCAACACTGCTGGGTTTTTAACACTCAACAGTTTCCCATGTGTATCAAGAATGGTTCACCACCCAAAGGCCGTCCAGCCAACTTAACACAACTGTGGGAAGCACTGGAGTCAACATCGGCCAGCATCCCTGTTGAATGCTTTCGAAAACTTGTTGAGTCCATGCCCCGACAAATTGAGGCTGTTATGAAGGCAAAAGGGAGTGCTACTCAATAATAGGAAGGTGTTCCTAATGTTTTGTACACTCAGTGTACACACTTATTAAAAGTTATTGTCAATCTATCTAACAAATAATGCACAGTAGGAATAGCCGATATCATGAATATGATAATAACAATGCCCTTTGATAGCCAAGGTAATCACAGCTGCATACATGTATCTACAAAGAGGTAGTCATGACAGCCATTTGTTGTACAATTACATATATCCAGAGAAAAGGAGGAGTGTGATGGTTTGGGTTGATATAAATACACTATTCTGCTTCCGGTCTGTCCTATAACTACACTATTCTGCTACCTGTCGGTCCAAAAACTGCCTCTATTCTGCTGCCTTTCTGTCCTAAAACTACACTATTCTGCTTCCTGTCTGTCCAAAAACCACTATTCTGCTTTCTGTCTGGCCTAGGGGCAGTAACCTCAGATCCTTGCCGTGACGTGGAAGTAGCCTACATGCCCTGTGGGCCACAGTGTTTGATGTGTACAGAGAGGGCCTGCAGCAGCAGCAGCGGTTAACCCTCTACCTACTAAAGCAGAACAATGGACTAAAGAGAAGCTCTGAGAAGAGATCTGGCCCCTTTTCCTGTGTCACATTTCACTGCATATTTCAGAGAGACTCTCCTCTAAGCAGCACACGAGTCGTGGGGTGCGTCCGGGCCCTGGTCAAAAGTAGTGCACTACATAGGGAATACAGTGTCATTTGGGATGCAAGTCTTGGAGTACCACTCATCAAATACACCCAGATGGTGCAGAGAGAGAGAGCTGTAGGTTTCCAGCAGCAACACTTGCAGTGCTTTTGGGGTTCTTTACTACATGACAGGCATGGGGGGTTGAGAGGGAGATCCTTGTATTTGAAGTATTTCTAAGAGGCAAGACCAGCCCCAAACACAGCAGGCACGGGAGGAGAGTGGCTTCTATTGTATCTACAGTTAAAGGAGAGAGTGGAGAAACAACAATCCTGAGGGAGTATGGCTCTTTATCCTGGTCAGGTTCAGTCAGGTTTGAGGGGGGTTGGGAGGGGATGAGGGAGTTTCAGGGGCCTAGCAAGGGAGAGGGGAGGGAGACACTGGGTAAGGGACAAAACGATCAAACACACACATACGTACAGCAATATGTTAGGCACGTTTGTGCTCACAGCTCTTTGCTGAGCTCTGTAGTTTACATGTTGTCAAGCATTAACCCAAAACAGATTGACTACTAATTGCTGTGTGTTCAATTTACAACAAATAAAGCACTAATTGACTCCACAGCTGTGCCAAAATGTTTAATGAACTTCTGCTTTAGCCTTGTAGAAACTCAGATCCTGCTCAAACTATGTCCCAATCAAAAACAAAAGCGATTGAATGAAATCAGACGACTACTACTACAGAAAGAGTAGGTGCTACAGTTGGTATTAGCAGGAGTTACAAATCATGATGGTGATTGGGACATCTTGAGTACTGGTATTAGCTTTGTTCTAGTTAGGCCTGTTCTTTTTGGACTACCACACTAATCCCACTGTATATCGCTGAAGGCTTTTCATACAGACTAGATCAGACAGCATTACTGCAACCTGACAGTACGTATTCATACTTTCTGTGAATGTGCCGGATTTAGCCAGCCAGCTCATTTTCAACAGTAGTCCCTAGGCAGGTAGATAAAACCCAAACTACTACCTCTCTGCTTATGGGTTACTGGATCTTACTGTACCCCTTATGCCTCTGGCACCACCCCACAGATGGTGTTTAGCATGTCTGTAGTCTTTTTAATAGAGCTTGGGACTATAAGGTTCTTTTATTTTTTATTTAACTAGACAACTATCTGCATTTTTGTTGAAATGTAGTTACTGATAGCCTTGTTCAGTTGAATGTTCTCTACTTTTATAGTACTCTAAATACCCCAATTCATGTTGTTAAGTTCAAAACAATACAACATACAAATTGTTGACACCATTCAAAACAATGAGGATTCGGAACTTTAAAGCAAATCATTTACTTTATTTAGTAAATATTTTCTTAACTCTATTTTCTTAAAACGGCATTGTTGGTTAAGGGCTTGTAAGTAAGCATTTCACGGTAAGGTCTACTACACCTGTTGTATTCAGCATTTCACGGTAAGGTCTACTACACCTGTTGTATTCAGCATTTCACGGTAAGGTCTACTACACCTGTTGTATTCAGCATTTCACGGTAAGGTCTACTACACCTGTTGTATTCAGCATTTCACGGTAAGGTCTACTACACCTGTTGTATTCAGCATTTCACGGTAAGGTCTACTACACCTGTTGTATTCAGCATTTCACGGTAAGGTCTACTACACCTGTTGTATTCGGCGCATGTTACAAATACAATTTGATCTCAGAATCCTGTTCTTGCAGATAGTTCCTTCGCACAAAGCTCTGGAAGTTTCTGGCTGAGGAGGAGAATAGGAGAAGCTGTAGGATAAAGGATCATTTTGACACGTCAAGCAATAAAACCAAAGTGCTTGCGTGTGTTAAATGTTTTGCAAACAGTGGACTAGTTACAAGCTAGGATAACTATTTTTTCAAATAGGCTAACCATGTCAGAGAGGGATTGGAAGTTGGCCAGATGCTCTCATTTCAATAAGGCACAGTCACGGTCGTGCCAGGCAGAGGGTCACAAACAGGCGCACTCGCACACACACAAACACACAAATAAACACATGTTCCCATTTACTGTTTGTCCTCCATCTCTACACAGCTTCTACAAGAATCCGAGGCTGCCGATTTATGGAGAGAAAGGGTTTGCGGTCTGGAAAGTCTGGAAACGAAGCCAAGCTATTCCTGGCATTTGGTGCTATTGAGCAGTTAGATTGTTACTGAGAACCTGCTGTAGATGTGACAGAGCAGAAGACTACAGCGTCTAGGTTTACTGAGACAGGCCTTGTCAAAGGCAGCCAATGGCTTTCACACACAGACTTAGCTGATCCATGCATGCACAGAAAGAAGCTAAGAAAGTCTACCATTGCCTCAATGAACATCTTTTAACTCCCTCTTGGCGTCTATTTTACACCCCCCCCCCCCCCCCCCCCGTTGGTTGTCGCTTTACTGTAAGTGATACAGTACAGAGACTAATTATATCCATACCGTACCCATCTGTCTACACTTCATTATCCTGACAGACTCAGCACAGGCCTCAGAAGACACCAAGGTTAGATTGCATGTGAATACAGAGAAATACATAGACCATTAGTCTCGAGAGCACAGATCAGCAGAACCAACACACACACAACACAGTGCGGCCCCATCAGAGGGTACTGACACCACCCCTGCCCCATCGTTGCTCCTGTCAGTCAAAGTCACTTTAGAGGCAGATTAATGCCCCTGACCTGACCCCGTTCTACAGGCCACTCACAAAGTCACAAAGAACAGGGCTGTCCTTGCACAGTCATAAGATATTCTTTCAATGTGTGCTCAGTATCACAAGGTCAACCTTGTCCAACCCCTAGCTTCTTACGCTCTAGGAACTTACCGTTAGTTCCGTACATAAATATTGTGAAAATTCCCTCTATCCAGAGGGTAAGGTGGAACTTTGTGAATAAACATCTCCACACACCTCACCTGAACCACCCCTACCAACTCAAATCTTCCATTCAAGCAAAGTCCTTGAAATATTGCATTGAACCATTGCCAACTACATTACATAGACCAGTTGATTGAATAATGGGTTTTATGTGGGTGAAATTGGTTCAGGGTTTTAGAGCTGACAGTCACTGGCCAGAAAGCACAACTGTGTAGGCGGCTAGGCACTATGGAGGTTTGGCTTGGCACTACCTTGCATCCCCAAAGCACCAGCACCAGGCAGCACAGACATGACAACAGCAACCGCTGGGTGTGGAGCGCGCCTGGCCTCCGCCAGTCTGTCATCCTCACTCACACTCTACTCAGAGACGGCCAGGGCAAACAAGATCAAGAGGCTATCCAGGAGCAGAAAGAAACAACATATCCAAAAACATAAACCAGGATCATGAAAAGTCACTTTACAGTGACAATAGATAATGAAATAGTGTAGGTAAAAGCTCAATTACTGTTTATAACAACATTCCAGAAACACAAATAGAAGATGGTACAGGTTGGCAGAGTCAGGTATCTTTGTTTTTAAAATTGCAGTAAAACATTTCTGTTTAAAAAACTACTACGGTACAACCACAGAGCTGGGTCCACTTCTGTCTCACTCCACAGCTGTCTTTTATTGCGTAAGCAGGAACCAATCCCCTTGCAGGAAGGGTTCTGGCCTGGTCCTGGCATGCATTTTGGCCCAGTGACACAGTAGTCACATCAAACGGAGGGAGTGAAGGAGGGAAGAGTCAAAGAGAGGGAAGATGGTCTAGGCCCTAGAGAGGAGGAGCTGCTTCCCCTTCCTAATGTAGTCCTGGCTGCTAACTCGATCCGCTTGGCCACCTGTAAGTCTGCTCTCTAAACCCTGACCCCCACATCCTCCTGTAGGTCTGCTCTCTAACCCCTGACCCCAACAGCCTCCTGTAGGTCTGCTCTCTAACCCCTGACCCCCACATCCTCCTGTAGGTCTGCTCTCTAAACCCTGACCCCCACATCCTCCTGTAGGTCTGCTCTCTAAACCCTGACCCCCACATCCTGCTGTAGGTCTGCTCTCTAAACCCTGACCCCCACATCCTCCTGTAGGTCTGCTCTCTAAACCCTGACCCCAACATCCTCCTGTAGGTCTGCTCTCTAACCCCTGACCCCAACAGCCTCCTGTAGGTCTGCTCTCTAACCCCTGACCCCCACATCCTCCTGTAGGTCTGCTCTCTAAACCCTGACCCCCACATCCTCATGTAGGTCTGCTCTCTAAACCCTGACCCCCACATCCTCCTGTAGGTCTGCTCTCTAAACCCTGACCCCCACATCCTCATGTAGGTCTGCTCTCTAAACCCTGACCCCCACATCCTCCTGTAGGTCTGCTCTCTAAACCCTGACCCCCACATCCTCCTGTAGGTCTGCTCTCTAACCCCTGACCCCCACATCCTCCTGTAGGTCTGCTCTCTAAACCCTGACCCCCACATCCTCCTGTAGGTCTGCTCTCTAAACCCTGACCCCCACATCCTCCTGTAGGTCTGCTCTCTAAACCCTGACCCCCACATCCTCATGTAGGTCTGCTCTCTAAACCCTGACCCCCACATCCTCCTGTAGGTCTGCTCTCTAACCCCTGACCCCAACAGCCTCCTGTAGGTCTGCTCTCTAACCCCTGACCCCCACATCCTCCTGTAGGTCTGCTCTCTAAACCCTGACCCCCACATCCTCATGTAGGTCTGCTCTCTAAACCCTGACCCCCACATCCTCCTGTAGGTCTGCTCTCTAAACCCTGACCCCCACATCCTCCTGTAGGTCTGCTCTCTAAACCCTGACCCCCACATCCTCCTGTAGGTCTGCTCTCTAAACCCTGACCCCCACATCCTCCTGTAGGTCTGCTCTCTAAACCCTGACCCCCACATCCTCCTGTAGGTCTGCACTCTAAACCCTGACCCCCACATCCTCCTGTAAGTCTGCTCTCTAACCCCTGACCCCAACAGCCTCCTGTAGGTCTGCTCTCTAAACCCTGACCCCCACATCCTCCTGTAGGTCTGCTCTCTAACCCCTGACCCCAACATCCTCCTGTAGGTCTGCTCTCTAACCCCTGACCCCCACATCCTCCTGTAGGTCTGCTCTCTAAACCCGGACCCCCACATCCTCCTGTAGGTCTGCTCTCTAACCCCTGACCCCCACAGCCTCCTGTAGGTCTGCTCACTAACCCCTGACCCCCACATCCTCCTGTAGGTCTGCTCTCTAAACCCTGACCCCCACATCCTCCTGTAGGTCTGCTCTCTAAACCCTGACCCCCACATCTTCCTGTAGGTCTGCTCTCTAACCCCTGACCCCAACAGCCTCCTGTAGGTCCTCCTGTAGGTCTAAACCCTGAGGAGGGCAAGTATGCTGGTGTCATTCGCCCTTTCTCAATGGTCTAAAACCCTCTGTCCTTTCCTAATTTCCTCGCCTTCATTGCACTAATCTCAAAGAATTGGAGAGGCGCTGAGGTGTGAGGCTGCCGTTTTACGGGCTCCTAACCAAATGTGCTATTTTTCATTTTGTACATACTGTTGCTGCTACAGTACAGTCTCTTATGACCGAAAATAGCTTCTAGACATCAGAATAGCGAAAGACGGAGAAAAAGGGAGAGGAGGGCGGGGTGCATTGTAAGAATTTGAAGATGAGTAGGTAAACCACCACTACCCTCCGTATTATTGGCCAACGTGCAATCATTGGAAAACAAACTGGACGATCTACGATTAAGACTATACTACCAACGGGACATTAAAAAGTGTAATATGTTATGTTTCACAGAGACATGGCTAAACGACGCTGGCTGGCTCCTCCGTGCATCGGCAGGACAGAGCAGCTAAATCTGATAAGACGAGGGGTGGGGGTGTGTGTCTATTTGTCAATAACTGCTGGTGCGCAATGTCTAATATTAAAGAAGTCTCGAGGTATTGCTCGCCTGAGGTAGAGTAGCTTATGATAAGCTGTAGACCACACTCTCTACCAAGAGAGTTCTCATTTGTATTATTCGTAGCCATCTATTTACCACCACAAACCGATGCTGGCACTAAGACAGCACTTACCGAGCTGTATAAGGCCATAAGCAAACAAGAAAATGCTCATCCAGAAGCGGCGCTCCTAGTGGCCGGGGACTTTATTGCAGGCAACCTTAAATCTGTTTTACCTAATTTTCTACCATCATGTCACATGCAACCAGAGGGGAAAAAAAACTAGACCACCTTTACTCCACACACAGAGATACATACAAAGCTCTCCCCCGCTGGACTTCCTGACGGGCCGCCTCCAGGTGGTAAAAAAAACAGTCCGCCTCCATTTTCACATCCCTAGGAAGGGTACGTCACTTGAGTGGGTTGAGTCACTGACGTGATCTTCCTGTCCGGGGTGGGTCTCTCTCTCTCTCTCTCTCTCTCTCTCTGAATGATGAACTCCTGAGGTGCTGACCTGTTGCACCCTCTACAACAACTGTGATTATTATTTGACCCTGCTGGTCATCTATGAACATTTGAACACCTTGGCCATGCTCTGTTATCATTTCCACCCGGCACAGCCAGAAGAGGACTGGCCACCCCTCATAGCCTGGTTCCTCTCTGGGTTTCTTCCTAGGTTCCGGCCTTTCTAGGGAGTTTTTCCCTAGCCACCGTGCTTCTACACCTGCATTGCTTGCTGTTTGGGGTTTCAGGCTGGGTTTTTGTACAGCACTTTGTTACATCAGCTGATGTAAGAAGGGCTTTATAAATAAATTTGACTGATTGATTGAATGAATGGTAGGCAACAACACATCTGCCACGATGTGTCTCAACACTGGGGCCCCTCAGGGGTGCGTGCTTAGGCCCCTCCTGTACTCCCTGTTCACCCACGACTGCGTTCAGGAGACTGAGAAGATTTGGCATGGGTCCCCAGATCCTATAGCTGCACCATCGAGAGCATCCTGATCAGTTGCATCACCGCCTGGTATGGCAACTGCTTGGCATCTGACCGTAAGGGCCGCACACAGAGGGTTGTGTGCGGCCCAGTGCATGGGGCCAAGCTTCCTGACATCCAGGACCTATATACTAGGTAGGGTCAGAGGAAGGCTCAAAAAATTGTCAAACACTCCAGTCACCCAAGTCATAGACTGTTCTCTCTGCTACCGGAGCACCAAGTCTAGGACCAAAAGACTCCTTAACAGCTTCTACCCCCAAGCCATAAGACTGCTGTACAATTAATAAAATGGCCACCTGGAAAATGGCCACTATTTACATTGACACCCCACCCCGTTTGTTTTTACACTGCTGCTACTCGCTGTTAATTATCTATGCATAGTCACTTTACAAATTACCTCGACTAACCTGTACTCCCGCACATTGACTCGGTACCGGTACCCCCTGCATTTAGCCTCGTTATTGTTATGTAATTTTCTTGTGTTACTTTTTGATTTTACAATTTTTAAAAACGTTTGTTTATTTAGTAAATGTATAACTCTATTTCTTGAACTGCAAGGGCTTCTAAATAAGCATTTCACGATAAGATCTATATCTGTTGTATTCGGCACGTGTGATAAATAAAATTTGATTTGAGAGATTTTAAGATAGAGCCCGTCACCTGCGAACGCTCATTCATCAATACTATTTTAACCTTTTATTTAACTAGGCAAGTCAGTTAAGAACAAATTATTATTTACAATGACAGCCTAGGAACAGTGGGTTAACTGCCTTGTTCAGGGGCAGAACAACAGATTTTTACCTTGTCAGCTCAGGGATTTGATCTAGCAACCTTTCGGTTACCGGCACAACACTCTAACCACTAGGCTACCTGCCGCTTAAAAAAAAAATACTAACAGTGGTTCCTACAAATACCTATTTAATGTTCAATACCGACACGGGTGAGTTCTGCCCAAATAGCGGTGTCAGATCAGTAAGGCTGGTACCTACTGCTCCATTATACTGATAAGGTGGTGCAGTACTGTTTCAAAACAACAAGATTCCCTTCCAGATGACTTCCAGACCTCGCTGTAATGATGTAAAGGCTGGCAGAATGAAAATGCTTTGAGCTAGAAAAGACAACCCATCCAGGACACCGCACCAATGTATTTCCTCAAGCCGAATGCCTTTCAGCAGTTAATCAGTCTGGATCCGACTGCAGTTCAATCCAAACCAGCGTGCTCTTCTCAACACAACACAGCACAGCTTAGCAAATTAGCTTTTATCAGCGCAGCGGAACAAATCTAAACCGTGTACAATGCTGTTTTAAAGCATTTAACAGGAGGAGAACTGGTCTCGCTACAGAGCAGGCAGAACCTTCCCATAACCATCTGTGGGTTTAGGAGACCAGTGCTGGTACACAGAATATTTTTACAACATCGTTTAGTGTTTATGCTCCTCAGCGATTAAGTAACCATGCCAGAGAAGTGTGGGAGAGGACTATCATTCTGAATCATTAGGAACTCATTATAGACTGAGAACCATGAACAGAGAGGAGAAGTGTGTGTGTGTGTGTGTGTGACAGAGAGAGTGTAGGGGGCCACAGAGCGTACTGGACTGTTAACATTTAAATTACCCCCCCCCCCCCCCCCCCCTCCCATCCCAGTTAACATGCTACCCAGAGGGCCAGCTTATGGTCCAACCGACAAACAACAAATGGCCATTGTGTATTCGCCTCTGCTGAATAAATTAAACAAGGCACTTTAACTGGGTATAACCACAACAGTATTTGGGAATACACAAAGCACTGAGCGAGGCCTCTGTTACAAAGCTCTCTCTGTGATTTGGTGGAACAGCTGTTAGCTTGGGTATGAACCAGGGGGCCTGGGCCAACATCCAGCAGGTCTCGACCCAAAATGCACAGAGGCTGCTTGCACTCGACCTGATGTTCTGGGAATCTAATAGGACAGCCTGTTTAGTGTGTCCCTCAGTCAGTTATACGCCCAGCTAGCAACCCTGCCTACCGACCAGCGTAACAGACATCTAATGCATAAAGCAGGACCTTCAGGATGGAGAAAATTTGACATCATTTGTGGTTGACATCAGTGCATGCATCTTTAAATCAAAAGAGTACATTTATGCTCTGGGGAACAAAAATAATGAAAGAAAGATGCGGAGAATGTTGGTGGTCGGAGGAGAATAGTTCTGTTAAGAACGGAACACAAAATGGCTCTTTCAGCTCTGGTTCTGGTACTAGAAAGTATTCCTGAATCCTGCACACACCCACCACAACTCTCCTGGGTTCTAGAGCACTCAGCGTTAAAGCCAAGACAACACAGCCCAGAGAAAGATAAGATAGTAAAACATTAACTTTGCATCATCATGAAAGCACAAGCCAACTTAGAAACACCCTAAATAACCACACATGTAAGGCTCTTGGAAGGTTTGTTCAAGGTTTCTTTCTGCACATATATCAAGTACTGTATGAAGCACTACTGTTTGTCAGGATACACATACCCGAGCAGAGGATGCCCTTGTGTCGGGCGCAGGAGAAGTCGTCACACTCGCAGAAGGTCCCGTAGATTTTCCCGAACTCTGACTCATAGCAGAGGCACTGGTTACAGCTGCACTCCCCTCTCCCACCACAGATCTGCATCCCCTCAGCCTGCCTGCAGGCGCTCAGGTACATGCTGCCAGCCTCACCCTCCTGGCACTCACAGCGGGCACCCAGGTAGCCCGGGTCACAGCGGCAGATACCACAAGTGTACTGTCCAATGGAGCTGCAGTGGGTACTGTTAGCCTGGGTCTGGTCGGTGCAGCCACAGTCACAGCGGTAGTCCACAGACACCTCCAGACGATCCTTGAAGCCCACAGGCTTGATGGTGAAGCTCTGCTGGGTACCTGGGGCGGGGCAGCCTCTGGCGTCTACACTCACGTTGAAGGACACCTGGAAGAAATAAGAACAGTACAACAGGGTCAGTATATGGACTGGACTAGAGAAAACAAATGTGCCACAATTTGAGAACACTTCTCAATCAAGGAGTTGGGCTTTACAAAAAACAATGTCATAGTGACTATTATTCATAAGTGGATTTTTAAATGTCCTCCTTGACCTGGAACCATTACATTTTCACTATCTTCCTCCATATGACTCAGAACCTATTCTGCTTTCATTAGGCTTGGCTGGGACAGGACTGTGTATTACATATGACCTGCAAGCTGTTTTTTATACATGTGGACTTAATTAACTCAGACACACACCAAGACAGAGACACACACTGAGACAGAGACAGCAAGTTCAGAGCGAAAGGGGAAGAGCAAGATAAAGAGATAGAGTTCAGAGGAGAGAGGGTGGATAGAGTTCAGAGGAGAGTTGATGTGGCTCAGTCAGTTGATTAATCAGCCAATTTGAGCAGATGACACAGAAAGAACAGGACCTCCACCCATTTGATTGCTCTTAGGAAGGAAGTCTGAACAAGAGAGACACACCAACCTCCCTTTAGCATGGCCTGTCTCAACATGAACTGTTACTGTCCTTTAATCACCAAAGTTCAGCAAAGAGGAAAACTAATCGACATAATATGGCCAACAATATGAGAGTAACACATGCAATGTGTTACTGTCTTGTCTGAGAAGGTTCACTTCAACGTTTCAGTACAGTGAAAAGCCTTTCTTTCAAACTCAAAACCTAACAATCAATAACAATGTAAGACCGGACAAAAACAAGAAATAAGAAGAAATATGAAGAACACAGTAAGTAAGTAAGTAAGTAAGCATAGTATATACAGGGTCAGTTCCAATACATATTTACAATGTGCAGGAATACTGGAGTGATGGAGGTAGATATGTATAGGGGTAAGTATACTATATACAGGGTCAGTTCCAATACCACATTTACAATGTTCAGGGGTGATGGAGGTAGATATGTATACGGATAAGGTGACTAGGCAACAAGATATAAGATAAACGGGTTGAAAATCACCATGAATATGCTTGCTAGCAGTTCTGCACAAGCTCTGAGAATGTGCCCTGGAATACCATCGGGCCCCGCGGCCTTGCGAGTGTTGACCTGTTTAAAGACCTTCCTCATGTCAGCCACAGAGAGCGAGATCACCCAATCCTCTAAGTCGGTGACGGCCCTCACACCCGGCACGATGTTGTTGTTGTCAACGCGTGCATACAGCCGTCTTCCTTTGTAATCCACAATGGACTGTAGCCCCTGCCACATGCGGTGGGCGTCGGAGGCTGTGTAGTATGATTCCACCTTATTCCTATATTGTCCTTTCTCACACTTGATGACTTAGCGGAGGTCAATAACAGGACTTCTTGTACTTATTCCTGTCCTCGGCCGTAGCCTCGGGGTTGTCTACAATAGCTCTGTGTCTGGTAGCCCTGTCCTTTAGTTTACCGCCAACCTCTGGGTTAATCCAGGGCTTTTGATGGGGGAAGCAGCGAACCCTCACCGTGGAGACAACGTCGCCAATACACTTTCTAATGAGGCTGGTGACAGAGGTGGTAGGCACGTCAATGTTATCGGCAGAGTCTCTAAACATATTCCAATCAGCGGTAGCAAAGCAGTCCTTTAGAATAATCTCAGATTCTGGTGATCATTTCTCAATGGAGCGAGTCACGGGTACTTCCTGTTTGAGTTTCTGCTTGTAAACAGCAAGCAGGTGTAGGGAGTCATGATCTGAATTGCCGAATGCCGGACGAGGGAGGGCCTTGTATGCTTGCTTATGGGTAGAATAACAGTGGTCTAGGACTTTATCGCCCCTAGTGGCGTTGGAGACGTATTGATGGAAGTTGGGCATCACTTGTCTCAGTGATGCGGAATAATAATCGCCGGCAACCAGAAAGGCAGCCTCTGGATGTAGATTTTCTTGCTTGTTCATAGCCTTGTACAGTTCGTTAAGTGCCAGCTTGTTATTTTTCTTGTCCTGAGGTGGAATGTATGCAAGTCATGATAACAACTGAAAACTCCCTCGTGAGGTAGAAAGGTCAGCATTTGACCATCAGGTATTCCAAGACAGGTGAACAGTGGGTCGACACTTCCACCATGCTGGAGTTATCACACCAGTTGGTGATATGTAGAGGTCATCCATCTTATTATTGAGTGGCTAGTAGCCAGTAGAATGGAGGAATAGAGGAAAGAGGAGCTTGCAAAACGGTGGCCATCCAGTACGGCGACATCTTTGGGAGCCACTCATCCGCATCCCAGTGGTTCCAGATAAGGGAAGGAGCACTACACCAGTCTGCAGGAGATCTGAGGGGTCGTGGGATGTGAAGATGTGAGGGGTTCAGCTCTCAGCAAAGACTCTAACGCCCACAGCCTCTTGGACTGCAGCCCCAAAGCCAAACACTTGGACGTTAGGGCTGTGTTGATGTTGGCTTCAGCTCCACACGTAACTCACAGATCTGAGTCTTTTGGGGACAGAGCAGAGCCCTGCCACTTAGAATACATGATCTCATCTCTCTTCCTCTGGGTTTCCTTGGCTATATCTTCTTTCTGGCTGTAGACCATCGTTCATCCATATATTTATATGTACATATTCTCATTCACTCCTTTGGATTTGTGTGTATTAGGTAGTTGTTGGGGAATTTTTAGATGACTTGTTAGATATTACTGCATTGTCAGAATTAGAAGCACAAGCATTTCGCTACCCTCGCATTAACATCTGCTAACCATGTGTATGTGACCAATACATTTTTTTATTTATTTTAATTTGACTACTATGTTATTAGATGCCATAGGAGTTTACAGACGCATCTCAGGGTTAGCCTTCCTCGTTCAATGAGAAGCGAACATCAACAGGCCTAGTGATGAAGAGGTCAGAGACCATGCTGAGAGAGCCTGTGTGTCCTAAAAGACTGAACAATCCTGTACACTTCGAAGGCGGAGGAAAGACTAATACAAAACTGCTGCATGATAATAAGCAATGTGTGTTGGAGTGGCTTTGTGGAGGAGTAAACAGTCATGACATCAGCACCCTGCGACAACTTTCCAAACCAAATCTAGGTGGTATTCTAAGCTACCAAGGAAACACGAGTCATGGAAGAAAGACAATCAACAAAAGAACTTTATTCCATATGCACCAGCATCACAACATTCTTGGCTGAAGAACCGGACATGACTGCAGAATTGTGGGACGTTTCTCCTGGGCAGTCCCTCTACCTCGTCCACTACAGCATAACACATGGAAGATCTGTCAGCCAGTCTCTCAACCTCGTCCACTACAGCATAACACATGGAAGACCTGTCAGCCAGTCTCTCAACCTCGTCCACTACAGCGCAACACATAGAAAGCCTGTCCGACCGTCGCTCTTCCTTGTTCACTACAGCTAGTCCTCTTCCTAACGAGGTAATGAGATTTAGGGGACATGTGAGTCACGAGGAACTTACCTCATTCAAACACTGGCTCATTAGGGAAACTAGTAGCTATGAGATAAAGCTGCTGGAGTAAAAAGACGGGGAACCAAATCAAATAAAGTCTATTGGTCACATACACATATTTAGCATAATGTTATTATGGGTGTAGCGAAATGCTTGTGTTCCTAGCTCCAACAGTGCAGTAGTATTCTAACAGTGCAGTAGTATCTAAAAACAATTCACAATACACACACATCTAAAAGTAAAAGAATGGAAATATATAAATATTAGATTGAGCAATGTCGGCATGGGATTGACTAAAATACAGTAGAATAGAATACAGTATATACACATGAGGTGAGTAAAGCAGTATGCAAACATTATTTAAACATTATTAAAGTGGCTAGTGTTCCATTATTAAAATGGCCAGTGATTCCATGTCTATGTACAGTTGAAGTCGGAAGTTTACATACACTTAGGTTGGAGTAATTAAAACTTGTTTTTCAACCACTCCACAAATTTCTTGTGAACAAACTATCGTTTTGGCAAGTCGGTTAGGACATCTACTTTGTGCATGACACAAGTCATTTTTTCAACAATTGTTTACAGACAGATTATTTCACTGTATCACAATTCCAGTGGGTCAGAAGTTTAAATACACTAAGTTGACTGTGCCTTTAAACAGCTTGGAAAATTCCAGAAAATGGTTTCATGGCTTTAGAAGCTTCTGATAGTCTAATTGACATCATTTGATTCAATTGGAGGTGTACCTGTGGATGTATTTCAAGGCTTACCTTCAAACTCAGTGCCTCTTTGCTTGACATCATGGGAAAATGAAAAGAAATCAGCCAATTGTAGACCTCCACAAGTCTGGTTAATCCTTGGGAGCAATTTACAAACGCCTGAAGGTACCACGTTCATCTGGACAAACAATAGTATGCAAGTATAAACACCATGGGACCACGCAGCCGTCATACCGCTCAGGAAGGAGACGCGTTCTGTCTCCTAGAGATGAACGTACTTTGGTGCGAAAAGTGCAAATCAATCCCAGAACAACAGCAAAGGACCTTGTGAAGATGCTGAAGGAAACAGGCTCAAAAGTATCTATATCCACAGTAAAACGAGTGCTATATCGACATAACCTGAAAGGCCGCTCAGCAAGGAAGAAGCCACTGCTCCAAAACCACCATAAAAAAGCCAGACTACAGTTTGCAACTGCACATGGGGACAAAGATCATACTTTTGGAGAAATGTCCTCTGGTCTGATGAAACAAAAATAGAACTGTTTGGCCATAATGACCAGCGTTATGTTTGGAGGGAAAAGGGGGATGCTTGCAAGCCGAAGAACACCATCCCAACCGTGAAGCGCGGGGGTGGCAGCATCATGCTGTGGGGGTGCTTTGCTGCAGGAGGGACTGGTGCACTTCACAAAATAGATGGCATCATGAGGTAGGAACATTATGTGGATATATTGAAGCAACATCTCAAGACATCAGTCAGGAAGTTCAAGCTTGGTCGCAAATGGGTCTTCCAAATGGACAATGACCCCAAGCATACTTCTAAAGTTGTGGCAAAACGGCTTAAGGACAACAATGTCAAGGTATTGGAGTGGCCATCACAAAGCCCTGACCTCAATCCTATAGACATTTGTGGGCAGAACGGAAAAAGCATGTGCGAGCAAGGAGGCCTACAAACCTGACTCAGTTACACCAGCTCTGTCAGGAGGAATGGGCCAAGATTCACCCAACTTGTTGTGGGAAGCTTGTGGAAGGCTACCCGAAACGTTTGACCCAAGTTAAACAATTTAAAGGCAATGCTACCAAATACTAATTGATTGTATGTAAAATTCTGACCCACTGGGAATGTGATGAAAGAAATAAAAGCTGAAATAAATCATTCTCTCTACTATTATTCTGACATTTCACATTCTTAAAATAAAGTGGTGATCCGAACTGACCTAAGACGGGGAATTTTTACTAGGATTAAATGTCAGGAATTGTGAAAAACTGAGTTTAAATGTATTTGGCTAAGGTGTATGAAACTTCTGACTTCAACTGTATATAGGGCATCAGCCTCTAAGGTGCAGGATTGCTTAACCGGGTGGAAGCCGGCTAGTGATGGCTATTTAACAGGTCTGATGGCCTTGAGATAAGAGCTGTTTTCAGTCCTGGAGGGCAGGTAGTTTGCCCCCGGTGATGCGTTTGGCAGACCACACCACCCTATGGAGAGCCCTGCCGCTGCCGGCGGTGCAGTTGCCGTACTAGGTGGTGATACAGCCCGACAGGATGCTCTCAATTGTGCATCTCTAAAAGTTTGTGAGGGTTTTAGGGGCCAAGCCAAATGTCTTCAGCCTCCTGAGTTTGAAGAGGCACTGTTGTGCCTTCTTCACCACAGTGTATGTGTGGGTGGACCATTTCAGATCGTCAGTGATGTGTACGCCAAGGACTTTTAAGCTTTCCACCTTCTCCACTGCGGTCCCATCGATGTGGATAGGGGCGTGCTCCCTCTGCTGTTTCCTGAAGTCCACGATGAACTCCTTTGTTTTGTTGACGTTGAGTGAGAGATTATTTATTTTCCTGGCACCAGTCTCCCAGGGCACTCCCCTCTTCCCTGTAAGCTGTCTCATCATTGTTGGTAATCAGGCCTACTACTGTTGTGTTGGAGACGTGCCAGGCCATGCAGTCATGGGTGAACAGGGAGTACAAGAGGGGGCTAGGCATTCACCCTTGTGGGGCCCCAGTGTTGAGGATCAGCGAAGTGGAGGTGTTGTTTCCTACCTTCACCACCTGGGGGTCAACCCGTCAGGAAGTCCAGGACCCAGTTGCACAGGGCGGGGTTCAGACCCAAGGCCCCAAGCTTAATGATGAGCTTGGAGGGTACTATGGTGTTGAATGCTGAGCTATAGTCAATGAACAGCATTCTTACATACAGTGGGGAGAACAAGTATTTGATACACTGCCGATTTTGCAGGTTTTCCTACTTACAAAGCATGTAGAGGTCTGTAATTTTTATCATAGGTACACTTCAACTGTGAGAGACGGAATCTAAAACAAAAATCCAGAAAATCACATTGTATGATTTTTAAGGAAATTATTTGCATTTTATTGCATGACATAAGTATTTGATTACCTACCAACCAGTAAGAATTCCGGCTCTCACAGACCTGTTAGTTTTTCTTTAAGAAGCCCTCCTGTTCTCCACTCATTACCTGTATTAACTGCACCTGTTTGAACTCGTTACCTGTATAAAAGACACCTGTCCACACACTCAATCAAACAGACTCCAACCTCTCCACAATGGCCAAGACCAGAGAGCTGTGTAAGGACATCAGGGATAAAATTGTAGACCTGCACAAGGCTGGGATGGGCTACAGGACAATAGGCAAGCAGCTTGGTGAGAAGGCAACAACTGTTGGCGCAATTATTAGAAAATGGAAGAAGTTGAAGTTGACGGTCAATCACCCTCGGTCTGGGGCTCCATGCAAGATCTCACCTCGTGGGGCATCAATGATCATGAGGAAGGTGAGGGATCAGCCCAGAACTACACGGCAGGACCTGGTCAATGACCTGAAGAGAGCTGGGACCACAGTCTCAAAGAAAACCATTAGTAACACACTACGCCGTCATGGATTAAAATCCTGCAGCGCACGCAAGGTCCCCCTGCTCAAGCCAGCGCATGTCCAGGCCCGTCTGAAGTTTGCCAATGACCATCTGGATGATCCAGAGGAGGAATGGGAGAAGGTCATGTGGTCTGATGAGACAAAAATAGAGCTTTTTGGTCTAAACTCCACTCGCCGTGTTTGGAGGAAGAAGAAGGATGAGTACAACTCTAAGAACACCATCCCAACCGTGAAGCATGGAGGTGGAAACATCATTCTTTGGGGATGCTTTTCTGCAAAGGGGACAGGACGACTGCACCGTATTGAGGGGAGGATGGATGGGGCCATGTATCGCGAGATCTTGGCCAACAACCTCCTTCCCTCAGTAAGAGCATTGAAGATGGGTCGTGGCTGGGTCTTCCAGCAAGACAACGACCCGAAACACACAGCCAGGGCAACTAAGGAGTGGCTCTGTAAGAAGCATCTCAAGGTCTTGGAGTGGCCTAGCCAGTCTCCAGACCTGAACCCAATAGAATATCTTTGGAGGGAGCTGAAAGTCCGTATTGCCCAGCGACAGCCCCGAAACCTGAAGGATCTGGAGAAGGTCTGTATGGAGGAGTGGGCCAAAATCCCTGCTGCAGTGTGTGCAAACCTGGTCAAGAACTACAGGAAACGTATGATCTCTGTAATTGCAAACAAAGGTTTCTGTACCAAATATTCAGTTCTGCTTTTCTGATGTATCAAATACTTATGTCATGCAATAAAATGCAAATTAATTACTTAAAAATCATACAATGTGATTTTCTGGATTTTTGTTTTAGATTCCGTCTCTCACAGTTGAAGTGTACCTATGATAAAAATTACAGACCTCTACATGCTTTGTAAGTAGGAAAACCTGCAAAATCGGCAGTGTATCAAATACTTGTTCTCCCCACTGTAGGTCTTCCTCTTGTCCAGATGGGATAGGGCAGTGTGAAAAACTTTCCACCTTCTCCACTGCTGTCACGTTGATGTTGATAGGGGGGTGCTCCCTTTGCTGTTCCCCGAAGTTTACAATCATCTCTTTTGTTTTGCTGACATTGAGTGAGAGGTTATTTTCCTGACACCACACTCCGAGGGCCCTCACTTCCTCCATGTAGGCTGTCTCGTTGCTGTTGGCAATCAAGCCTACCATTGTTGTGTCGTCTGCAAACTTAATGACTGAGTTGGAGGTGTGAATGGCCACGCAGTCGTGGGTGAACAGGAGGGGGGCTGAGAACGCACCCTTGTGGGGCCCCAGTGTTGAGAATCAGTGCAGTGGAGATGTTGTTTCCCACCCTCGCCACCTGGGGGCGACCCGTCAGGAAGTCCAGGACCCAGTTGCACAAGGTGGGGTCAAGACCCAGGGACTCCAGCTTAATGATGAGTTTGGAGGGTACTATGGTGTTGAATGCTGAGCTGTAGTCAATGAACAGCATTCTTACATAGGTATTCCTCTTGTCCAGATGGGATAGGGCAGTGTGCAGTGTGATGGCGATTGTATCGTCTGTGGACCTATTGGGGCGGTAAGAAAATTTAAGTGGGTCAAGGGTGACAGTTAGGGTGGAGGTAATACGATCCTTGACTAGTCTGTCAAATCACTTCATGATGACAGAAGTGAGTGCTACAGGGCGATAGTCATTTAGTTCAGTTATATTGGCTTTCTTGGGAACAGGAACAATGGTGCCTATCTTAAAGCATGTGGGGACAGCAGACTGGTATAGGGATTGATTGAATATGTCCGTAAACACACCAGCCAGCTGGTGTGCGCATGCTCTGAGGACGCGGCTAGGGATGCCGTCTGGGCCGGCAGCTTGCGAGGGTTAACACGCTTAAATGTCTCACTCACGTCGGCCACAGAGAAGGAGAGCCCACAGTCCATTGTGTTATCCTCAAAGCGGGCGAAGAAGGTGTTTAGCTTGTCCGGAAGCAAGACATCTGTCCGCAACGTGGCTGGTTTTCCCTTTGTAGTCCGTGATTGTCTGTAGACCCTGCCACATACGTCTCATGTTGTTGAATTGTGACTCCACTTTGTGTCTCTGTACTGACGTTTTGTCTGTGATTGCCTTACGGATATAACTACACTGTTTGTATTTGGCCATATTCCCAGTCACCTTGCCATGGTTAAATGCAGTGGTTCGCACTTTCAGTTTTGTGCGAATGTTGCCATCTATCCACGGTTTCTGGTTTGGGTAGGTTTTAAGAGTCACAGTGGGTACAAAGTCCCCTATACATTTCCTGATGAACTCAGTCACTGTATCCGTCAAGGTTATTCTTAGAGGCTACCCGGAACATATTCCAGTGTGTGTGATCAAAACAATATTTAAGCATGGATTCCGATTGGTCAGACCAGCGTTGAATAGACCTTAGCACAGGTACCTCCTGTTTGAGTTTCTGCCTATAGGAAGGGAAAAGCAAAAGAGAGTCATGATCAGATTTGCTGAAGGGAGGGCGGGAGAGGGCCTTGTAGGCATTTTCAAAAAGTTGAGTAGCAGTGGTCCAATGTTTTACCAGCGTGAGTACTACAGTCAAGGTGTTGGTAGAACTTCGGTAGCATTTTCCTCAAATTTGCTTTGTTAAAATCCCCAGCTATAATAAATGCAGCCTCAGGATATGTGGTTGCCAGTTTGCATAAAGTCCAGTGTAGTTCTTTGAGGCCGTCGTGGTATCGGCTTGAGGGGGAATATACACGGCTGTGACTATAACCGAAGAGAATTCTCTTGGGAGGAAATACGGTCGGCATTTGATTTTGAGGTATTATTGGGCAGGTGAACAGAAGGACTTGAGTTTCTGTACGTTAGCACAATCACACCATGAGTAGTTAATCATGAAACATACACCCCCCCCTTTCTTCTTCCCGGAGAGTTCTTTATTCCTGTCTGCGCGATGTACTGAGAACCCAGATGGCTGTACGGACGGGGACAGTACATCCCGAGTGAGCCATGTTCCCGTCTAACAGAGTATGCCACAATCCCTGATGTCTCTCTGAAAAGAGATCCTCGCCCTGAGCTCATCCACTTTATTATCCAGAGACCCAACACCAGCGAGTAATATACTCGAAAGCGGTGGATGGTGTGCACGCCTCCCGAGTCGGACTAGCAGTCCACTACGAATACCTCTTCCCCGCCGGCGGTGTTTCGGAGCAGCCTCTGGAACAAGTTCAATTGCCCTGCGGGGTACGAACAAAGGATCCAACTCAGGAAAATCGCACTCCTGGTCGTAATGCTGGTGAGTTACCGCCGCTATGATATCCAAAAGTTCTTTCTGGCTGTATGTAATAACAGAAAACTAATTCTGGGCTAATAATGTAAGAAATAACACACAAAAAATAAAATTGCTCCTATAGGAGCTAGAAGCAGAGCTGCCATATCCATCTGCAAATCACAGGACATCACTGCTGTGATTGGGAGAGAGGGCTGGAATAGAGAAGTGGAGTAGAGGGAGCAGCAGATGATTCACCAGTTTGTCTCAATGAAAGAGTTGACTGACTGCGTTACACAGTTGGCCTGTTAGCTCAGAGGTTGAGGGAAATTAAGTGGGGGGGGGGGGGGGTGTAGCAGATGCGGTGTGTGTGCTTGCGTGCATGAGCAAAAGTTGATACAGCTGTGATACGCTGGCTGCCAAAACACACTAATTTTAAGAAGATGTTGTAAACGGTAGCCCAGCAGGACAATCTCCTTTACTCAGGGGAAAACTATTCTCATATTTGACAATGACATTTGATAGTACTCTGTGAATTTCAAGACAAAATGATATGTGGTAAATTCTATTAGATTCTCCTAACCCTGAAGAAGTTGTTCATTGTTACCAAGTAGAAATGTCCTGCAGTATGCGATTAAAATGCCTTTAGACTGTACTTTGTCTCCTTCACCGTAGCATTCAACAACAACAACATACAACATACTCCCTGAGAGACAGAGCCTGATAGAATTGGCACTCAGAGGTCTGCACAGCAAAATCCCCCGCTGTTGGTGTAGTCTTAACAGCCTAATCTGTTTGTACGTATGGGACATATTTAGTACTCTTCAGGATTTGAGAGAGTGCTGTCTTAAATAGAATATGGACTTAACTTTCTACACTGGAGTTAACACACGTCTGTTACCATGTGATCTTTGTTCTTCCATCGCCTTTGGTTTCACCAACAAACTCTTGTTGTGAGGACATTGACATGCAGCATCAGGCCCCCCAGCGAGGCTGCAGCAAGAGACCCTGGTTACGTCCCAAATGGCACCGTATTACCTATAAATGGCACTACTTTTAACCAGAGCACAATGAGCCGTGGTGAAAAGTAGTGCGCTACATAGGGAATAGGGTGCCATCTGGGACACATCCCATGTAAAGGATGTGAAATGGCTAGCTAGTTAGCGGGTACGCGCTAATAGCATTTCAATCGGTTACGTCACTTGCTCTGAGACCTGAAGTAGGGTTTCCCCTTGCTCTGCAAGGGCCGTGGCCTTTGTGGAGCGATGGGTAACGATGCTTCGTGGGCGACCGTTGTTGATGTGTGCAGAGGGTCCCTGGTTCGCGCCCGTGTCGGGGCGAGGGGACGGTTTAAAGTTATACTGTTACATTGATGCTGTTGACCCGGATCACTGGTTGCTGCGGGAAAGGGGGATGAGTGTAACGGATGTGAAATGGCTAGCTAGTTAGCGGGTACGCGCTAATAGCATTTCAATCGGTTACGTCACTTGCTCTGAGACCTGAAGTAGGGTTTCCCCTTGCTCTGCAAGGGCCGCGGCTTTTGTGGAGCGATGGGTAACGACGCTTCGTGGGTGTCAGTTGTTGATGTGTGCAGAGGGTGCCTGGTTCGCGCCCGAGGTCGGGGCGAGAGGACGTACTAAAGTTATACTGTTACACTGACACCTGGGATGCTTTCACAATACGTTTTTCCTTGATTCCTCATGTCCTCTTTCCTCGCCTCCTTCTCAAAAGGCATTGGAGGACAAGGTCAGAGGGGAGGGAGCCTAGATCATCTCCTCCAATGCGATTTGAGAAGGAGGCGAGGAGATATGATGCAAGGAATCAAGGATAGATTCATTGGTAACGAGCCTCTGGGCTTTCAGCTCCTTCATGTTCTCTTTAGGAGGACAGATTGGCACTCAGAGGTCTGCACAGCAAAATCCCCCGCTGCAGAACAAAAGACAGAGTTAGACCCATCACCCTGGCCATAGAGAGATGTGATTCCCCCCCATTCACTACCATTATTCATTCAGCCGCCATCCCCATTCCCCATCCCTACATTCAATTAAGACAAATAAGAATCAGTGAGGGAGACACTGGGGCTTTGTGAAGAACAATTCCACAAGACCCATCACCCTGGCAATAGAGAGATGGGATTCCCCCCATTCACTACCATTATTCATTCAGCCTCAATCCCCAGTCCCCGTCCCTACATTCAATTAAGACAAATAAGGAATCAGTAAGGGAGTGAGGGAGACCCTGGGGCTTTGGGAAGAACAATTCCACAGGGTCGGACCTCTGCGTGTTGGCGTGTAGCCCCACGCTAAGAGTTTCAATAGATCCTGTACAAATCTCTAATTGAGGCCAATATATCGAATCAAATGTTATTTGTCACATGCGCCGAATACAACAGGTGTAGACCTTGAGGTGAAACGCTTACTTACAAGCCCTTAACCAACAATGCACTAACAATAAAATGCCATACCAATAACGTTTTGGCCCATGGTGTTGCAAAATATTCTTTATTTTTGGACAAGTGACTTGAGATTTCAAAGAAGTAAAAAAGCCCTGACATTTCTGTCCTAAAAATCTGATTTTAGAGGAGCCTCAAGATTTGAAAATCCTCAGGCTCCTCTATCAATATAGACAAGCCTGAGGATTTAAACAGTGCAGAATTCAAAGTGATTAAGATGTGCAGTGATCCCACGTCCCCTTACGTTTCTTAGAGCATTGTTTTTCTGAAACAAAGGAAGAGAAGAATGCATTCCATCTAAATGGCAAGAACACACCATGGGCCAAATGTTATCAAGACAAAGGAGATGATAGTGGACTACAGCAAAAGGAGGACCGAGCACGCCACCATTCTCATCGACGGGGCTGTAGTGGAGCAGGTTGAGAGCTTCAAGTTCCTTGGCGTCCACATCACCAACAAACTAACATTGTCCAAGCACACCAAGAAAGTCGTGAAAAGGGCACGACAAAACCTATTCCCCCTCAGGAGACTGAAAAGATTTGGCATGGGTCCTCAGATCCTCAAAAGGATCTACAGCTGCACCATCAAGAGCATCCTGATGGGTTGCATCACTGCCTGGTATGGCAACTGCTCGGCATCCGACCGCAAGGCACTACAGAGGGTAGTGAATATGACCCAGTACACCACTGGGGCCAAGCTTCCTGCCATCCAGGACCTCGATACCAGGTGGTGTCAGAGGAAGTTCATAAATATTGTCAAAGACTCCAGCCACCCTAGTCATAGACTGTTCTCTCTGCTACCGCACGGCGAGCGGTACTAAAGCGCCAAGCCTAGGTCCAAGAGGCTTCTAAACAGCTTCTACCCCCAAGCCATAAGACTCCTGAACATCTAATCAAATGGCTACCCAGACTATTTGCATCCCCCCCCACCTACGCTGCTGCTACTCTCTGTTAATATCTATGCATAGTCCCTTTAATAACTCTACGTACATGGACATAATTATCTCAATTACCTCGACACCGGTGCCCCCGCACATTGACACATTGACTCTATACCGGTACCCCCTGTATATAACCCCGCTATTGTTATTTACTGCTGCTCTTTAATTATTTGTTATTCTTATCTCTTACTTTTTAGGGATTTTCTTAACTGCATTCTTGGTTAAATTAATGGTTTTTAAGTAAGCATTTCACTGTAAGGTGAAACACCTGTTGTATTTGGCGCATGTGACAAATAAAATTAGATTTGATGTTGAAACACAATTAACCACGTGGGCCAGGTTTCCCAATAGCAATGGAACTTAGGCTTACGAGTGTTTTAACAGTGCATCTTTCCTGCAACAGACGAAAGTGCAACATGCGTTTTCCAAAATGCCACGCAGAGAGAGCATTCGCTAAGTGCGTTATTGAGGCATGTGTCGATACTGATAGGATCGAAAGAAAAGCAGCGCTGCTCTCGGATCCGCTTTCTAAATTCAAATCTTACCTTAACATTCAAATTATTCCACAATACTGACGACGGACCGGCTCCGGCTTATTCTAATGCCTTCCCTTTAATAATGCTCTAAATCAAGATTTGGCACATCATTGCGCACCCGTTAGGCTACACATCATCATAATTTGTGTTCACTGTTCTCAAAATAGCATTTTAGAATTGTTTTATTGTGTAGAAATGCAAGTAAATCAGCTTACAAAAATGTTCTCTCACATGACTTTACTGACAGCTACTTTGAGGAAAAACGTACTTACAATGACTGTGATATGTGGTTGTCCCACCTAGCTATCTTAAGATGAATGCACTGTACGTCGCTCTGTAATCAACCCTGAATATCTTATCCTTACAAATAGATAAACGTCTTAGTTAGCTACCTTGCTTTGAAGTTGCCCCCCTTAGCAATTGGATCCCTCGTCCATTGAATGAGGGAATTATTTTATAAAGACATAAAAAGTATTTGGTTGTACAGTAATTATAATGTTGCAGGGCCGCCAACCATACTCCAGGAGAGTCCTGTATGTGCAGGCTTTTGCTCCAGCCCTGCTCTAACACATTGTAAAAAATCAGCTGCTCAACAGTCCCTTGATAAGCTGACTAGGGTGTGTAGGAGCAGGGTTGGATAAAAAGTCTGTACATCCAATATCTCTCCAGATGGAGGGTTGACCACGTGTTTTAAACAGTAGCCCATCAGTGCAGTATTTTACTTTGTGGGGGGTTAAGTGCCATACTCAAGGCCACAATGGTAGGAGATATAATATACTTGGGATCACAGACCAGCAGCCTTCCATTGTCAACACCAGTGATAATGAAGGTTATTTTGTGAAGTAGTTCCTAGAATGATAAAACAACATTTCCAGTCACTGTTTTGGGCCATGGCAGGAGGCTTGGCCCTGGTGATATGCTGGGCCGTATTCACTACCCTCTGTAGTGCCTTGCGATTGGATGACGAGCAGTTGCCATACCAGGCAGTGATGCAACCGGTCAGGATGCTCTCGATGGTGCAGCTGTAGACAGCTCAAAAAAGCAAAGAGAAACGACAGTCCATCATTACTATAAGACATGAAGGTCAGTCAATACGGAACATTTCAAGAACTTTGAAAGTTTCTTCAAGTGCAGTCGCAAAAACCATCAAGCGCTATGATGAAACTGGCTCTCATGAGGACCGCCACAGGAAAGGAAGACAGAGAGCTACCTCTGCAGCAGAGGATAAGTCCATTAGAGTTACCATCCTCGGAAATTGCAGCCCAAATAAATGCTTCACAGAGTTCAAGTAACAGACATCTCAACATGAACTGTTCAGAGGAGACTGCGTGAAATCAGGCCTTCATGGTAGAATTGCTGCAAAGAAGCCACTACTAAAGGACACCAATAAGAAGAAGAGACTTGCTCGGGCCAAGAAACACGAGCAATGGACATTACACCGGTGGAAAACTGTCCTTTGGTCTAATGAGGCCAAATTTGAGATTTTTGGTTCCAACCGCCGTATCTTTGTGAGACGCAGATTAGGTGAACAGAGGATCTCCGCATGTGTGGTTCCCACCATGAAGCATGGAGGAGGTGGTGTGATGGTGTGGGGGTGCTTTGCTGGTGACACTGTCAGTGATTTATTGAGAATTCAAGGCACACTTAACCAGAATGGCTACCAGAGCATTCTGCAGCGATACGCCATCCTATCTGGTTTACGCTTAGTGGGACTATCATTTGTTTTTCAACGGGACAATGACCCAACACACCTCCAGGATGTGTAAGGGCTATTTGACCAAGAAGGAGAATGATGGAGTGCTGTATCAGATGACCTGGCCTCCTCAATCACCTGAACTCAACCCAATTGAGATGGTTTGGGATGAGTTGGACCGCAGAGTGAAGGAAAAGCAGCATATGTGGGAACTGAAGACTGTTGGAAAAGCATTTCAGGTGAAGCTGGTTGAGAGAATGCCAAGAATGTGCAAAGCTGTCATCAAGGAAAGGGTGGCTACTTTGAAGAATATAAAATATATTTGGATTTGTTTGTTTGTTTAAAACTTTTTGGGTTACTATATGATTCCATATGTGTTATTTCCTAGTTTTGATGTCTTCACTATTATTCTACAATGTAGAAAATAGTAAAAATAAAGAAAAACCCTTGAATGAGTAGGTGTGTCCAAACCTTTGACTGGTAATGTATACTGAACAAAAATATAAAACACAACATGAAACAATTTCAAATATTTTACTGAATTACAATTCATAGAAGGAAATCAGTCAATTGAAATGGATTTCACATGACTGTGCAGGGGCGCAGCCATGGGTGGGCCTGGGAAGACATAGGCTCACCCACTTGGGAACCAGGTCCACGCACTGGGGAGCCAGGCCCAGCCAATCAGAATGAGTTTTGAAATACTCCTCAGCACCCACCCTCCTCAGACAATCCCGCAGGTGAAGAAGATGGATGTGGAGGTCCTGGGCTGGAGTGGTTACACGTGATCTGCGGTTGTGAGGCCGGTTGGATGTACTGCCAAATTATCTTAAACAACGTTGGTCGAGAAATTAACATTAAATTATCTGGCAACAACTCTGTTGGACATTCCTGTAGTCAGCATGCCAATTTCATGCTCCCTTAAAGCTTGAGACATCTGTGGCATTGTGTTGTGACAAAACTGCACATTTTAAAGTAGCCTTTTATTGTCCCCAGCACAAGGTGCACCTGTGTAATGATCATGCTGTTTAATCAGCTTCTTGATATACCACACCTGTCAGGTGGATGGATTATCTTGGCAAAGAAGAAATGCTCACAACAGGGATGGAAACAAATTTGTGCACAACATTTTAGAGAAATAAGCTTTTTGTCCATATGGAACATTTCTGGGATATTTTATTTCAGCTCATGAAAAATGGGACCAACACTTCACATGTTGCGTTTATATTTTTGTTCAGTATACATTTTTAAGATACAGCCAATTTTGACTTTCCAGCTTGGCCACATAGCGAAAATCCATGGAAAGCCGGGAGGCCTATGTAAGACTCACCGTGTCTCCAATCTTGAGGTCGGCACACTTCCTGAGGCCTGGGAGAGGCTGTCCGTCCTGACAGGTGGCAGTGAAGGACAGACTGAGGTCTTCAGGTTGATCCCACACGGTCAGCTCCACCTTGGACCGGATGTTCTGGAGGGAGGATACAGACAGAGAGAGGCTTGAATAAACTCACAAAAGCATATGCCCATAAAACACAGACCCTTATGAATAAGTACTTTTGACCTTTACATCAAAGTAGTAAATGTTTGATTTATTTGAAAACAAGACAGATGGTCCACTGGTCAACTATCCAAACACAAGTCTGATCAAAGACTAATCAATAGATCACATGAGAGTTAAAGTTTCTCTGTATATTAGAGTTGGCACAGAGGTTCCCTGGTGGTTTCTATACTATTTGAATGTTACATTTAGGGTTGCAAAGGGTCGGAAACTTTCCGGTACATTTCTGGAATTTCAGGAAATGTTCCATGGGAAGTTAAGCCCGGGAATTTTGGGAATGTTGCTTAAATTCATAAAAAAAGTTAGCTGATAACAGTGAACCTTTTTTTGTGGGATATACACAAGGCAATTCTAGGTCTTGTGGCATGTTATGGTTAAAATATCCCCAATTCAATGGAATTGCAACCCTCTGCATGCACAGTGCATTCTTCCATCACATGCGCAGTGCATTCTTCCATCACATGTACAGACGATTCTCAAGATCTTGCACACTAATGAGATGCTATTGAGCCCACACTACTACACTGTCTGAGCCAAGGACTACATGCTTTCTGGTAAGTTTTGATTACAATACTGGGTGTGGTGAATATACACTGCTCAAAAAAATAAAGGGAACACTAAAATAACACATCCTAGATCTGAATGAATGAAATATTCTTATTAAATACTTTTTTCTTTACATAGTTGAATGTGCTGACAACAAAATCACACAAAAATTATCAATGGAAATCAAATGTATCAACCCATGGAGGTCTGGATTTGGAGTCACACTCAAAATTAAAGTGGAAAACCACACTACAGGCTGATCCAACTTTTATGTAATGTCCTTAAAACAAGCCAAAATGAGGCTCAGTAGTGTGTGTGGCCTCCACGTGCCTGTATGACCTCCCTACAACGCCTGGGCATGCTCCTGATGAGGTGGCGGATGGTCTCCTGAGGGATCTCCTCCCAGACCTGGACTAAAGCATCCGCCAACTCCTGGACAGTCTGTGGTGCAACGTGGCGTTGGTGGATGGAGCGAGACATGATGTCCCAGATGTGCTCAATTGGATTCAGGTCTGGGGAACGGGCGGGCCAGTCCATAGCATCAATGCCTTCCTCTTGCAGGAACTGCTGACACACTCCAGCCACATGAGGTCTAGCATTGTCTTGCATTAGGAGGAACCCAGGGCCAACCGCACCAGCATATGGTCTCACAAGGGGTCTGAGGATCTCATCTCGGTACCTAATGGCAGTCAGGCTACCTCTGGCGAGCACATGGAGGGCTGTGCGGCCCCCCAAAGAAATGCCACCCCACACCATGACTGACCCACCGCCAAACCGGTCATGCTGGAGGATGTTGCAGGCAGCAGAACGTTCTCCACGGTGTCTACAGACTCTGTCACGTCTGTCACATGTGCTCAGTGTGAACCTGCTTTAATCTGTGAAGAGCACAGGGCGCTAGTGGCGAATTTGCCAATCTTGGTGTTCTCTGGCAAATGCCAAACGTCCTGCACGGTGTTGGGCTGTAAGCACAACCCCCACCTGTGGACGTCGGGCCCTCATACCACCCTCATGGAGTCTGTTTCTGACCGTTTGAGCAGACACATGCACATTTGTGGCCTACTGGAGGTCATTTTGCAGGGCTCTGGCAGTGCTCCTCCTGCTCCTCCTTGCACAAAGGCGGAGGTAGCGGTCCTGCTGCTGGGTTGTTGCCCTCCTACGGCCTCCTCCACGTCTCCTGATGTACTGGCCTGTCTCCTGGTAGCGCCTCCATGCTCTGGACACTACACTGACAGACACAGCAAACCTTCTTGCCACAGCTCACATTGATGTGCCATCCTGGATGAGCTGCACTACCTGAGCCACTTGTGTGGGTTGTAGACTCCGTCTCATGCTACCACTAGAGTGAAAGCACCGCCAGCATTCAAAAGTGACCAAAACATCAGCCAGGAAGCATAGGAACTGAGAAGTGGTCTGTGGTCACCACCTGCAGAACCACTCCTTTATTGGGGGTGTCTTGCTAATTGCCTATAATTCCATTTGCACAACAGCATGTGATTGACTTGGAGTTACATTGTGTTGTTTAAGTGTTCCCTTTATTTTTTGGAGCAGTGTATTTTATATGACATACATTATTTTTTGTTAACTAGTAAATAGTAGCCTACAGCAAAGTGTATTTAAATCATTTCTAACTTGTTAACAATTTCTGCTAGTTAGTTTTTGCTACCTTGTGGATTTTAGCTTGCTTGAGCCTGCTAACTGAGGAGTGTTAATTCACCTGTTTCCATACATGTTTCATTTTAAAACATTTATCTTACAAAGGAGTTGTTTAATCTAACTGCTTAACTATTTATCTGTACATGGAATTGTATTCTTTTTTATTACAAATGTTTTTCTAATCTTTACAGGAAAATGCCACGGGCACTATCTGATATGTGGAGACGTTTCACTCCAGCTAATGTAGAAGGAAAAGCTGTGTACATTTGCAAATACTGTGCCAAATCATATGTGAAGAATGCAATAAAGATGCAGAATCATATGGCTAAGCGCATAAAGTTCCCTCAGCGCTCACAACAAGCAACCTCTGACAAAAGTCCCTCTACTTCTATTCGAGGTGAAAATTAGGAATCAGACACCTTATCGATATTAACAGCTAATGGTCCTCCTGGAATCAGAAGTTTTTTTTACTCAATGGAGGAACGTAGTCAGAGAAATGCTGATGAATGTCTTGCTCAAGCTGTGTATGCAACTGGTTTACCTCTGATGCTCACAGGCAATGTGTATTGGAAGAGATTTCTGAATGTTCTTCGCCCAGCATACAGCCCTCCAACCAGACAGCCCTCCAACCAGACATGCTTTATCTACTCATTTGCTGGATGCAGAGTTCAAGTGAAGGTCAAGCAAATCATAGAGAAAGCAGACATTTCTGATGGGTGGTCGAATGTTTGTGGGCAAGGAATAACTAACTACATCATCTCCACCCCTCAACCAGAGCACAGACACAAGGGACAACAGACACACCGGTCTCTACATTGCAGATGAGCTGAAGGCAGTTATCAATGACCGTGGACCACAGCAGGTATTTGCACTGGTGACAGACAATGCTGCGAACATGAAGGCTGCTTGGTCTGAAGTGGAGGAGTCCTACCCTCATATCACACCCATTGGCTGTGCTGCTCATGCATTGAATCTGCCTCTCAAGGACATCATGGCACTGGACACAATGGATACACTCTACAAGAGAGCCAAGGAAATGGTTAGGTATGTGAAGGGTCATCAAGTTATAGCAGCAATCTACCTCACCAAGCAAAGTGAGAAGAATAAGAGCACCACATTGAAGCTGCCCAGCAACACCCATTGGGGTGGTGTTGTCATCATGTTTGACAGTCTCTTGGAGGAGAAGGAGTCTCTCCAAGAAATGGCCATATCACAGCCGGCCGATATGGACAGCCCCATCAAGAGGATCCTCCTGGATGATGTATTTTGGGAGAGAGTGGTAAGCAGCCTGAAACTCCTGAAACCTATAGCAGTAACCATTGCACGGATTGAGGGAGACAATGCCATCCTGTCTGATGTTCATACTCTCCTTGCAGATGTAAGAGAAGAAATCCGTATTGCCCTGCCCACTTCACTGTTGCTCCAAGCAGAGGAAACTGCAGTTCTGAAATACATCAAAACGCGTGAAGACTTCTGCCATAAGCCCATACATGACGCAGCGTACATGTTGGACCCCATCAGACAGGATGCCTCAGAGCATCCTGTCTGATGCAGGGGCCAATGGTGTCATCACTACCGTGTCTTACCACCTTGGCCTGGATGAGGGCAAGGTTCTTGGCAGTCTGGCGAAGTGCACTTCCAAGCAAGGGCTTTGGGATGGAGATGAGATATGTTGGCACGACTGCAATATTGCATCAGCCACCTGGTGGAAGGGACTTTGTGGATCTGAGGCTCTTTCCCCTGTTGCCTCCATCATCCAAATCCCACCAACATCAGCCGCCTCAGAACGCAACTCGTCCTTGTTTGGGAACACACACACACACACACCAAAGCACGCAATAGGCTGACCAATACAAGGGTTGAAAAATTGGTGGCCATCTGGGCAAATTTGAGGCTTTTTGAGCCTGAGAACTAGCCATCCTCAACAAGGTTGGAAAGTGACAGTGAAGATGAGGCCTCAGAGTCTGATGTTCAAGAGGCGGACATTGAGGAGGTCCAGGGAGAAGACATGGAAGCCTGAGAGGAAGACAACCAAAGCCTTAGTTTCTAGACTCATCATTTTACAGATGCATGTTGAAAACGTTTTTGGGCGATGCGATGGATCATTGGGGATCATTCAATATTCCCTTTCTTTGTTGTTCAGTGAAATCATCCCATGTGAAGCGTCAACTCATTTAATTAAAGTTCAATTCATAACTAAATTGTTTTTTTTATTTCTGGAAGGATTTAATAATTTGCAATTATGTCTACTTATGATAAGGTAAAAGGTTTATGTCTCTGTCTTCGTATGATATGATAAATATATCCAATGCAAAAAAACATTACATTTAAATGGTATTAATATTAATTCCTATATATTCCCGTTAATTCCCACGGGAAGTTTCCACCTCTGAATATTCCCCAAAATGTGCAACCCTAGTTACATTCTTCCAGTACCCCTGGCACTGGATCCACTCAGAAACACCACCACTCAGCATTTTATAATGAAACCAGTAAGAGCCTGTAATCCAATCTGTTTCTGTTAGCAGTTGGGATGGAAAAGAGAGAAACATGGAGAATAGGAGAGAGAATAAAATGCCTTGGTTAAGCAAGGTTTATAATGGTTTATTCTGTCTTTTATGATCCTACCCCACAGTGGTTCGGTTGGCATGGATACGGAGTGTGTGTACAATAGCGTGGCTTTTCCGCTACGTGCCAGCCGTGTCTGTATTTTACGAGAGTATGTGTTCTCTCCAACGCATCACAGCTACAGAACTGTGATAGGAGTGTTATCAGAACCACGCCAGGCTGGCATATACCCATGACTGATTGAACCATGACTGACAGACAGACAGATAGCCATGATTGATCTCTGCCTTGCTTTGGCCTATATTGGGAAAAGAACACAATGAACTGAGAATGACTTTTTCTTCTCTGATAACAAAATGTGTTGAAATAGCTAAATTGCTTATGCATTGAAACCGCACCACCCTCAAAAAAGACCGTGCTACGAAGCCAATGTTGTGGTATCTTGATAAGTGAATAGATGTACAGAATATAGGCAACACTTTGCTCGTTGGTGGTCATCCATATTTGACATTCTCAACACTTTGTTAGCCATAATTACCAGTTCTAGAATCAACTCTTGTGTACTTAACTATGCAAAAACAAGTTGTTCCTCTCACCACAGAAAGTAAAACGCTTGACTGACAAAAATGACACGGCTTGATTCGAATTGTTTTTAAGGAAAACTTGACTTAAACAAGAAAAGATATTCAAAATACACAGAGAAAGACATTATTTCATCCCTTAAATGTAGTTTCCTCTCAACTAGTACAACAGAGTGAATTATTTACAGTAACTGCCTTCCTGCAGCACATTAAAGACACAATCTGTCATTTCAACAGCCTGAATGCCACTTTGTTTGGTAAGCTGAGAAATGGGGCTGGGGCAATGTAGCCTAACCACTCAAATCAGACTGGCTTTAAGATCCCTTCTATGGCCAAACAGGAACCACAGTGGCAAAGTAGATATACGGTGACCTAGAGTCAGGTTTTAGTCAACAGACCACAGCACAATAATACAAGATCGAAGGAGGATGGATGCTTTGAGAATGGATTAGGAGATTGTCTGCTATGACAATCATAAACATTAACGTCAAATTATAATTCAAGATCATTAGAGGCCCCGGCTTAACTTTGGTATAATGAAGATTATAGATTTAGCATGACCCATCAAATAGTCTGCTGGGGATTTAAATCTCTGGTCTTATTTTTTCCATAAATGTGTCGTTTCTTGTTCCATACAAACAAGGGAAAATGAAATTACAATTCTAAACAAGGACAAGATGCAAATCTCCTAGCACACCAGTCTGTTGCCGTTTTTCCAGCATAGCAGTGACCTCAATTAGAACCATCTCAGCAATGTTGCCAGGACAAATATTTATCAACCTTATGAAAAACTAAACCTGCTGCACAATGAGTTTCTCTTCTGTCCCTCAAATTGACTCCTTGGATTAAAATACACAAGAATGTGGATGCCTTTCAGCCCTTCAAGAACCCTTTTCAGCCCCTTCCAGAATCCTTCCTTCAAAGTACTGGAATGCTGGAATCTATTTCCTGTGTGGTGGACTGGGGAGTAACAGGAGGGTCTCAGTCTTGGGATTTGGGCCATAAACCTGCTTCTTGTTTTGTGACCATAAAGTGCTAGACTAGTGCAGAGTTAGACACAGGGCTGTAGCGTGTGACAGAAGTAAACCCCCAGAACCCCACACTAAATAGAAGGGCTGGGTGAGGGTATCCATCTCTAATGTTAAAACATGAACATTCAATACTTCCTCTTCTCCTCTAGAGACCAGGGTCATGTTCAGTAGGGCACAAAAGGAAACACGACAAGTTCAGGGAATACCTGTCATTTTCCCTCAGTTTCAAAATGTTTGAAAACCAACACCCGTTTCAAAAGAAGACAGCCGAAACCCTCTTTTCTTCTAAAGCACACACAATCTGTGCTGCAAATGGAAGAGAACCCTCCTTTACTTACATTGTAGGCGTTAACGATGAGTTGTATGATGTTCTTGGAGTCCTGATCCAGAATCTCCACTGTGGTTCCAGGTATCAGTGCTGTAAAATTCTGCATAAACACAAGATAGGAGAAATGTTATTAAATAAACAAATATTTGCAGGAATTCACACAATAAAGGCCCCTATACATACCAAACTGTACACACCATAAACACCAAAACACACAGCTAATCTCAATACTGAACATACAATTCAATAAAAAAATATATACCTTGTAAATGACATAGAGCCTTTTTGTCACAGCGAAGATGAGATAGATGTTGTTTGCAGCCAGCTTCTCTCCCAGTAGAGCCAGAGAGGGGTAGTCCTACAGAGACATGGATACATAGAAACATCTTATGTTAGAGGCATTTCTAAAGTTCTCCATAGTTTAGCTTCCATCTCACCCCGTCAGGAAGTTAGTGGAGAGAAGCGATTGCTCCCCTGATTCCAGTGTAGTGTTTACGTTAGAGTCCCCTGACATTTCCTTTCTCACCAGCAGAAAGGACAAAGAACACTGAAGTGGTTTAGACCTATGAATTTACACTAGAGTTGTGCATTAAAATGTGAATCCTAACTTCCACTTAAGTCATATGTTCGCTATAGTCAAGGTATGAATGAGTGAAAATGTTTAAGCATTGAATAAATAATCACTTTCTCACAATCAGATTTGAGATTTTTGGCTTCAGTAAGCCTTTATCATTGTGTACATCCAAATCAATCAACAGTGAGATTTACACTTGAAATGGACCGTGACAAACATTTGCCTCTGCACCTTCTCCAGTTCAACGGTTTCCCTGAAAAACAGAGCTCTGTTCTAGGAAGTGTGTATTCCTTTCGTCCCACAATCAGATGAGAGAGGAGAAACCTACTTAGCCTGTTGCTGAGGATCCACGGATGGTGAATTCTTTGGATTTGTGTTGGAGTACCTCCACTGAACTTAATGCGATCAGATGTAACATGACTACAATGCCCAGAGCATCCAATGACACAGAGCAAATAACTATAGAAACATTTAGCGATTCCGGGAGAAACCACCAGAATATCAGAATACTTTTATTCACTTAGCCAATTTTCATATTATTGAGTTGGATTGATTGAAATTCACATGATGTTAATTATGTTTTCATTGCATTAGCTCTTTGGACAAATAGCTATAGCTATGTAAACTCAAACTGTGTGCATGAATATATCTTTGTTTAAATTAAACTAAATGAAAAAAAATATTATCTGCTTAGCATGGCTTTTAGAATTTCTTTATGTTCTCGCTCAAGACATTTAACATTATAGTAATTTAGCAGACGCTCTTATCCACAGCATTATCGTACTTGTCCCCTGTGGGAATCGAACCCACAACGCTGGCGTTGCAATTGCCATGCTCGACCAACTGAGCCACATGGGACCATTGCTGAGCTCTCAGCCTAACTGTTGTCTAAATTGACCTTTCCCTGAGATAATTACAGCTTTTAACTTGAACTTCCTATGGCTGTCAGGAGATAAGCAGCTGCAATAAGACATGAAGTGAGTTCCCAATAAAGTAAGCAGGAGTTCCAGTGGAAGCAGAGCCAGGCAGACTCAGCAAACCAGTATACTTCAAAGAATACACTGCATTCTTCCTCTTAGAAACATAGCTCGGCTCTGGTCGTCAAAGAATCAGACCAGCAGCGAAAATGTGCCTGAGAAGTTATCTTTACCTCATAGCAAAGCAAACCAAAGTCCATTCTTGAGAGGTGCCACTTGAGTAGAGAATTTCAATATCCATTGAATAACCCAAGCAATATATCACAATGGCAATGTGGATAATAACCATGTTATAATGATGTCAGTGATGTTACAGCTCGAGAGTAACCATGTTATAATGATGTCAGTGATGTTATAGCACTATAGTAACCATGTTATAATGATGTCAGTGGTGTTATAGCACTATTGTAACCATGTTACAATGACATCAATGATGTTCTAGCTCGAGAGTAACCATGTTATAATGATGTCAGTAATGTTATAGTTCGAGAGTAACCATGTTATGATGTCAGTGGTGTTATAGCACTATAGTAACCATGTTACAATGACGTCAATGATGTTTTAGCTCGAGAGTAACCATGTTATAATGATGTGAGTAATGTTATAGCTCGAGAGTAACCATGTTATAATGATGGCAGTGGTGTTATAGCACTATTGTAACCATGTTACAATGACATCAATGATGTTCTAGCTCGAGAGTAACCATGTTATAATGTCAGTAATGTTACAGCTCTAGAGTAACCATGTTATAATGATGTCAGTGATGTTACAGCTATAGAGTAACCATGTTATAATGATGTCAGTGATGTTACAGCTCGAGAGTAACCATGTTATAATGATGTCAGTGATGTTACAGCTCTAGAGTAACCATGTTATAATGCTGTCAGTGATGTTACAGCTCGAGAGTAACCATGTTATAATGATGGCAGTGATGTTACAGCTCGAGAGTAACCATGTTATAATGTCAGTGATGTTACAGCTATAGAGTAACCATGTTATAATGATGTCAGTGATGTTACAGCTCGAGAGTAACCATGTTATAATGATGTCAGTGATGTTACAGCTCGAGAGTAACCATGTTATAATGATGTCAGTAATGTTACAGCTCGAGATTAACCATGTTATAATGATGTCAGTGATGTTATTGCTCTATAGTAACCATATTATGGTGTCAGTGATGCTATATCTCTATAGTAACCATGTTATAATGATGTCAGCGATGCTATAGCTCTATAGTAACCATGTTATAATGACAGTGATGTTATAGCTCTATGGTAACCATGACTCTTGTCTTACCATGTTGGTGGAGCCACTGTACTCATTCTTCTCATTCATGTGGCACTCCCCATCATGGGGCTGGACCAGCCCCCCCAGCTTACCGTCCAAGGCCAGGTGAGGCACATCGTCTGTGGCAAACACCAGCAGGTGGAAGGCCTCCTTCCTCCAGCCTATCCTCTCCTGCACAGGGGAAAAGAGATGGTCACATCACTGAAAGTCTTAGAGACACCTAACTGGGGTCTAAATTAGTCTCCTCCATTAGTCCCCTCCATAGTAGGCTATGTATAAATGCACAGGGGATAAGCCCATGAGAAAAGAGGCGTGTTCCTCAACTGATCCTAGACAGTTATTGAGAAATTGTTTATGGAATTTATTTGAGAATTAACTGTTCTATAAAGAGTTTATAAAAGACCTTGGCACAACAACACAAACTCTCAGCTATACAGAGAGTAACAGTTCCAGACCCTATAAAACAATATCACTTCACTAAGACCAGGAAAGGAAAACCCTATCACTTTCCACCAGCTTGATATCCACTGACCCACAGATAAACAAGGAGAGTAACACAAGTGCTATATCCAGAACAAGGCCATTGTCAACAGGAAGCAGAGGCCAACAAAAGAGTACAGAAGCAGAGAGCGCATTAGTCTCAACACAGTGATGAGTAATGGCATGACACTAAACAAACCTGACCTTTCACCAGTGTGTAGGTATATAAAGGCACCCATGTGACGCCCAGCTCAGTACATTATGTGCCACAGTATACAATAGAAAGAGATGTGAGTTGGCATACAGAGTCTTTTTGAAAAACATGCTAGCATGCTAGATACATTCCTGTCATATTCAGCTATGCCATACTTCGAATGTGTTTTGGCTTAAGTTGTAGTTCAGCATGTGAGACAGCATGTGGGACATGTTACCATGCCCATTTGCTATTTACGTTCCTTGAAGGGAACCCCTTGTTTGTTTGTTTTACAGGGGAACAAAGAGGCACATATAGCTGAATATTCTTCAATTGGTCAACAATTCAAATTATTCATCATTCACAGTAAGTGAAACAAAGATATCAAAAAAGTTTTGACCAACCACCAAACTGTCCAATCCAAGGTGCTACACCCAATTACATGGTAGAGCTGGGAGGGAAGACATTCTCTTCCAGTAAAAACAATTAACTCCTGTTCAGACAACAGCCCAACACTGGGATATGACTGGGCCTGTTTCTCTGTTAGTGAGTCAGTTATCTCCTTATTTAAACAGCTGCACCAGACTACAATTCCTGTTCAACCCCCTGGTCAATAGTGTTTGTGACTTGGGTTTATTAGGCCAACAGTGAAAAAAAACTAACCAGGAACAGGAAGGAGCTACCTAGACTTGTCCCAATAAAAAATGCTCATTTTAGTTTTCCATTGTGTGTGCCAATGAACACTACCAGGGCCTAAATCCATCATGTCTGCCTGACTGACAGCTCACAGGGATAAAACTAAAATGACTTAACTTACAGCAGACCTGGTCCTGATTGGTTAGGGTTAGGTCAGGGTTAAGGTTAGGGTTACAGGTTGACATGCCAGTCAGTCACGTCCCTTTAGTCGCACCATGGCCTCAGCTCACCTTACAGACGGCAGCCTGCAGGATGGCATCGAAGCCTCCCTCCGGAGCGTCTCTGTTGCGAGACACCATCTGTTTCTGCACTTCCTCGTTGAAGCGATCCACTTTGTCAGTCAAGGAGAGGAGGTGGCGAAACCCAAAGGAGGGGACACAGCTGGGGAACAGTTTGTATCTGTGGAGAGAGAAAGTTTTAAATAAAATGTTTAACTACATAGAGGATGCTACGCATGTAACAGACCTGGCATTGTTTTTCTGCGTTCGATTGAGCTCGTCTGTCCCAAACGGAACCAATTAAATGGTCCCAAAAGTGTCAACCCTGCCCATCTGGCACATCCACACAGGCTCTCCTTCAGGCAAACTATTTGAAATACTGTTTCAACCTAGGTCTGTTGGCTACATTGAGGATGTGTACGTAATGTAAATAAAAGAGCTTCCCCAAGAGGAAGACCTCGGGGACATTCTAACACACCCTTCATCCTGGAGGAAACACAGATCCTGAATTTGAGTCATTTGTATAGCTTGTTTTTGCAAGGGGGAGAGGGCAGGGCTGTGTTAAGGACGAGAGGCCCAGATGTTATGATCTGTCCTCTGCCCCTTTAATGTTTTCCAGCAGTACTGGCTCTTTGACTGCGACACACACAGTCCACACGCAGGACCCAGGGAATAACCTAGCTGGGAAGTGATGTGTGATGATGTCAGTAAGTTAGTGCAGCGGTATCTCACCTCCGGGGAAAATGTGGTGTGTGTGTGATGTGTGGGCGGCTGCTTTTCAACCTCTATGTTTTATTCTGTTCCCTTTCAGCCTGCCATCATCATCCACAACAAGCCTCAGCATCACTAACCCTACAGTATGAGGACAGTGTCCATTATGTGTCCGTTGGTGACAGTTTCTTAGTAAAATAGAAATCTGCACTTGCACAGCAAAAACCAGTCACAACATGGACCCAAAATTAAACTGCAATCCTCATTTTTGATTCTCAATCCTACACCCAAACCCATGACCATGCTACTGTAAGTCAGTAGCAGTAGTGCCCTTTCTGAGTCCTCACCCATTGCAGGGGTTGTCCTGGTACTTGCGGGCCGTGTAGGAGAAGGGGGACATGTTCTTGTCGACAAAGGATCCGAAGCCCAGTCTAAAGTTGCTGGTGAGTTTCCTCATCTCATCAGCCAGTTTGGTGCCCAGGTTCCTGATGGTGTCCAGGTCGTCCTTCATGGACAGAGACAGGTCCATCAGGTAGTACAGGTCCACTGGGTAGTCCTCCACTTGACGCACCTGCACTTTGAACGATGTCTGGTCACCTTGTGGGAGGGGATATGGATAACGTGTCATTGCTTTAGTAGGCTGACAAATCAATCAGCACACAAATTGTTCTGCTAGGTTGTCTTTTAACGTTTTTAATATGATATTTTGTTCTACATACAGCTCAGGACTCTCCAAATCCTTAGGTTCAAACTCTGTTGCCTTGGCAGCACATTGTGGTCTGAGATGGTGAACTAGGCTTACCTCATATTGCATGTAAAGTAGGTAATTTCTACTGTTTTCATGCCATACATGAAACAAACAAACTGGACTACTAGGCTAGGAATGGAGGATTACCTGGTCGGAGACTGAGGGAGATCTTCTGGGGCATGATCTGGATGACATCATACTGGGTAGGCCCGGAGCCTTTGGAGCTGAGGGGTTCGCTCTTCACTACCGTGGTGCTGCTACTGGGACTCTCCATATGATGGGCTTCACAGCCCCTCTTCTGCAGGTTCTGACGCAGGTCACACCGCGACGTCAGGGTCCTCGCACTGCCAAACTTCTGACGGAAGAACAAAACAAATAGCGCCTGTCATCCAGTGTAGAGTTTGTACACACTGGTCTGACTCAGCCCTGGCTTCAGTTGAGTATGGTAAGGGTAAATAGAGGAGGGGGGAATATTTTATCTTATTCTTTTAGTTCTAGGTCCTTCATAACAGGAGGTATGTAGACACTCCACTATAAACAGAGATCAACAATGGTTCCAGAACTGCACTGGTACACTGACATGTTTTGCCTCTGAAACAACATGCCATCATCACTCCTGAGTTTATAGAATATTACACAACCATATGAGAGTCCTCACCTCACTCACACTCAGCCAGCTATTGGGTTCAGTATGTCACATTTAGAAATGTAGTGTGAGGATTACTACTGTCACCACGTGGTGCATCATAAACCCAACAAGTTGGAGGAATGTGGCACGTGCCCTACCTCTTGCGCACACCAGGCACAGCTTGGATGGATGATGAGGCATTCTTCACAAGACATAGCGCTGCCACTCATACACACATTCAGACCTGAAAGTAGAAAAAGTCAAAGTAACCAACATTGTTCCAGAGATTCTATTTGATCATTCATGACATTTGATTACCAGCCAATGAAACTCAGGACATATGTAATATAGTCACAGCCTAATTAACGATGTAATGCAATAGCCTACTATTTGACACATTACATTCAGTTTGATTCGTGCTGAATCGCGCAGGTAGGATATGGCAAATCACAATTTAGTCTTGAATTATTTCTTACACGTCAGAGTGAAACATAGACCTTTGAAGTGATTCAATAACTATAACTGATGACCTCCGTTTAGAAATAGCCTATATAATTCAAATACATATGATTTATACTTCAATGCAACATGACAATAATCTCAAACATTTCAAAGAGAAAGACTAATAACTAAATAACGTTGTTACCCTTTTGTGGTTTTGTAGTGTATATGGCAACATTGTTGCAGGATATTTGCGGCTACTGTAACAACTGGCCAGGTGTTAATACACGTATCGTGCGATTGCCTTCTAAAACGAAAACTAGTCAGCACTTTCCCGTGGAATACTGCCAGTATAGGCCATTACAAGACAAGTTTCGCGAAAACTGGGTATCAAAGCATTTAAGAAAAACGTTCTTACCTTGTGCAACATTGTGAATAAATATTTCCAGAATCATGCAGCCAAGAGCTGTACGGTACAACTGCCGCCACGGGTTCCACATCATTTCCTAGTATTGGAACGTTATTCAAAAGTCTCGTTTCGATAAGTTTTCTGGAACGTTTGTGGCACTAAAGTCTACAGTCGAAACTTTCGATAGATCCACGTTCTGTCCTCCCCGTCGGTGCAGAGTAGTGAACAAGTCTTTGTCACATTTAAACTCCAGCAAAGCGAATTGCCCCGATAATGTTACGCGGCCTCTAAACAAACATTACAATTCATTGTCCCTCAGAAGTATTCCACATAACAGAAACAAAACAATATTTTTAAAATACTGGGTTCAGAGTCAAGAGCTGTGATTTTTGCAAATAGTTATGCAGAGCCAGCCTATCATGTTGTCCGTAGTTCACCCATAGCCGACATCCTTGGTTCTTGTTTTCCAAAACTTTTCCATCCGTTATAAACCCTTATTTGGTGTGTAACAATTCCCTTGATAAAATGAAATGTAGGTACAAGTTTGGCCTAAATGTAGAATAGAATTCCAGCTCACTAGAATAGCTTACCCCTTACCTAACAAGTTTGTTCTTCAGTCCCCTGTTGTGTTCAACGCGTTGCCAGTTAGAGTCTCCGCCCACTTGCCGCTGGTGGGTTGAGTCTCCGCCCATTTCCAAAAGGGGGGGGGGGTATCCGTTAACCCTTTTCTTTGTTTACCATTTCACAGATGACTTAACATGATGACCACACCATCTCGCGTTGTCTATCTCCATCAGACTCGCGCAGGACACAGGTTGAAATATCAACACGAACTCTGAACCAGCTATATTATTTTGGACAGGTCGAAACATTCATGGACATTTAGCCAGCTAGCTTGCTGTTGCTAGCTAATTTGTCCTTGAATATAAAAATTGGGTTGTTATTTTACCTAAAATGTAAAAAGATTTTTTTTGGAATTCTCTACTCCTACAATTAATCCACACCTAGTCAGTTTCTAGTAATCTCTCGTAGTTGTCCTCTTCTTCTTCTGTGGATTTTATATGGCGGTTGGCAACCAACTTTAAGGTGCATTACTGCAACCAACTGGACTGGAATGTGAATCTCAATCATCTTTCAAACACCCGCATTGGTATATGGTCATAAAAACAACGAGGAGATGGGAAACGCAGGCCTGGCAGTGCTCCCAATAGAACCAAGTTCTATTTCAAATCAAATCAAATCAAATTTATTAGTCACATACACATGGTTAGCAGATGTTACACATGGTTAGCAGATGTTAATGCGAGTGTAGCGAAATGCTTGTGCTTCTAGTTCCGACAATGCAGTAATAACAACAAGTAATCTAACCTAACAATTCCGCAACTACTACCTTATACACGCAAGTGTAAAGGGATAAAGAATATGTACATAAAGATATATGAATGAGTGATGGTACAGACGGCATAGGCAAGGTGCAGTAGATGGTATAGAGTACGGTATATACCTATGAGATGAGTACTGTAGGGTATGTAAACATAAAGTGGCATAGTTTAAAGTGGCTAGTGGTCCATGTATTACATAAGATGGCAAGATGCAGTAGATGATATAGAGTACAGTATATACATATACATAAGAGATGTGTAATGTAGGGTATGTAAACATTATATTAGGTGGCATTGTTTAAAGTGGCTGGTGGTACATTTTTACATAATTTCCATCAATTCCCATTTTTAAGGTGGCTGGAGCTGAGTCAGTTTGTTGGCAGCGGCCGCTAAATGTTAGTGGTGGCTGTTTAACAGTCTGATGGCCTTGAGATAGAAGCTGTTTTTCAGTCTCTCGGTCCCTGCTTGGATGCACCTGTACTGACCTCGCCTTCTGGATGATAGCGGGGTGAACAGGTAGTGGCTTGGGTGGTTGTTGTCCTTGATGATCTTTATGGCCTTCCTGTGACATCGGGTGGTGTAGGTGTCCTGGAGGGCAGGTAGTTTGCCCCGGGTGATGCGTTCTGCCGACCTCACTACCCTCTGGAGAGCCTTACGGTTGTGTGCGGAGCAGTTGCCGTACCAGGCGGTGATACAGCCCGACAGGATGCTCTCGATTGTGCATCTGTAGAAGTTTGTGAGTGCTTTTGGTGACAAGCCGAATTTCTTCAGCCTCCTGAGGTTGAAGAGGCGCTGCTGCGCCTTCTTCACAACGCTGTCTGTGTGGGTGGACCAATTCAGTTTGTCCGTGATGTGTACACCGAGGAACTTAAAACTTTCCACCTTCTCCACTACTGACCCGTCGATGTGGATAGGGGGGTGCTCCCTCTGCTGTTTCCTGAAGTCCACAATCATCTCCTTTGTTTTGTTGACGTTGAGTGTGAGGTTATTTTCCTGACACCACACTCCGAGGGCCCTCACCTCCTCCCTGTAGGCCGTCTCGTCGTTGTTGGTAATCAAGCCTACCACTGTAGTGTCGTCCGCAAACTTGATGATTGAGTTGGAGGCGTGCATGGCCACGCAGTCGTGGGTGAACAGGGAGTACAGGAGAGGGCTCAGAACGCACCCTTGTGGGGCCCCAGTGTTGAGGATCAGCGGGGTGGAGATGTTGTTACCTACCCTCACCACCTGGGGGCGGCCCGTCAGGAAGTCCAGGACCCAGTTGCACAGGGCGGGGTCGAGGCCCAGGGTCTCGAGCTTGATGACGAGTTTGGAGGGTACTATGGTGTTAAATGCTGAGCTGTAGTCGATGAACAGCATTCTCACATAGGTATTCCTCTTGTCCAGATGGGTTAGGGCAGTGTGCAGTGTGGTTGCGATTGCGTCGTCTGTGGACCTATTGGGTCGGTAAGCAAATTGGAGTGGGTCTAGGGTGTCCGGTAGGGTGGAGGTGATATGGTCCTTGACTAGTCTCTCAAAGCACTTCATGATGACGGAAGTGAGTGCTACGGGGCGGTAGTCGTTTAGCTCAGTTACCTTAGCTTTCTTGGGAACAGGAACAATGGTGGCCCTCTTGAAGCATGTGGGAACAGCAGACTGGGCTAAGGATTGATTGAATATGTCCGTAAACACACCAGCCAGCTGGTCTGCGCATGCTCTGAGGACGCGGCTGGGAATGCCGTCTGGGCCTGCAGCCTTGCGAGGGTTAACACGTTTAAATGTTTTACTCACCTCGGCTGCAGTGAAGGAGAGCCCGCAGGTTTTGGTAGTGGGCCGTGTCAGTGGCACTGTATTATCCTCAAAGCGGGCAAAAAAGTTATTTAGCCTGTCTGGGAGCAAGACATCCTGATCCGCGACGGGGCTGCTTTTCTTTTTGTAATCCGTGATAGACTGTAGACCCTGCCACATACCCCTTGTGTCTGAGCTGTTGAATTGCGATTCAATTTTGTCTCTGTACTGGGACTTAGCCTGTTTGATAGCCTTGCGGAGAGAATAGCTACACTGTGTGTATTCGGTCATGTTTCCGGTCACCTTGCCCTGGTTAAAAGCAGTGGTTCGCGCTTTCAGTTTCACGCGAATGCTGCCGTTAATCCACGGTTTCTGGTTTGGGAATGTTTTAATCGTTGCTCTGGGTACGACATCGTCAATGCACTTCCTAATGAACTCGCTCACCGAATCTGCATATTCATCATTGTTGTTGTTGGACGCCGTGCGGAACATATTCCAATCCGCGTGATCAAAGCAGTCTTGAAGCGTGGATTCAGATTGGTCGGACCAGCGTTGAACAGACCTGAGCGCGGGAGCTTGTAGTTTTAATTTCTGTTTGTAGGCTGGAATCAACAAAATGGAGTCGTGGTCAGCTTTTCCGAAAGGAGGGCGGGGGAGGGCCTTATATGCGTCGCGGAAGTTAGTATAACAATGGTCCAGAGTTCTGCCAGCCCTGGTCGGACAATCGATGTGCTGATAGAATTTAGGGAGTTTTGTTTTTAGATTAGCCTTGTTAAAATCCCCAGCTACGATGAATGCAGCCTCAGGGTGTGTGGTTTCCGGTTTACAGAGAGTCAGATAGAGTTCGTTCAGGGCCATCGATGTGTCTGCTTGGGGGGGAATATATACGGCTGTGATTATGACCGAAGTGAATTCCCTTGGTAGATAATGCGGTCTACATTTGATTGTGAGGAGTTCTAGATCAGGTGAACAGAATGACTTTAGTTCCTGAGTGTTGTTATGATGGTCACACCACGTCTCGTTAATCATGAGGCATACCCCCCCGCCCCTCTTCTTACCAGAAAGATGTATGTTTCTGTCTGCGCGATGCGTGAAGAAACCAGCTGGCTGCACCGACTCCGTTAGCGTCTTTTCAGTTAGCCATGTTTCCGTGAAGCAGAGCACGTTGCAATCCCTGATGTCTCTCTCGAATGTTACCCGTGCTCGGATTTCATCGACCTTATTCTCAAGAGACTGGACATTGGCGAGTAGTATGCTAGGGAGTGGAGCGCGATGTGCTCGTCACCGAAGCCTGACCAGGAGACCGCTACGTTTGCCCCTTTTTCGGCGTCGTGTAGCTTCGCCGGCTGGGATCAGGTCCATTGTATTGGGTGGAAGGCAAGACACTGGATCCGTTTCGGGAAAGTCATATTCCTGGTAGGAAGGGTGGTTAGTTGACGTTAATCGTATATTCAGTAGTTCCTCCCGGCTGTATGTAATGAAACTTAAGATCACCCGGGGTACCAATGTAAGAAATAACACATAGAAAAACAAAATACTGCATATTTTCCAAGGAACGCGAAGCGAGGCAGCCATCCTGTTCGGCGCCGGAAGTTATTTTAGCGCCTGACTATGCAGACGCTCATTGACATGCGAGAGCAGTTAGGATGACATTTTTTAATAAAAGCCCATTTATGCTCGATTTGAAAATATGGTCGGAGGCTCCGTATGGAGGGTGTAATGCAATTCCGTAGCCTCCATGCTGTATCGCCTTGCACCTCCCAAATTTGTGACAATGCGGAGGGCTCCGTATATAGTGCATTTGGAAAGTATTCAGACCCCTTGACTTTTTCCACATTTTGTTACGTTACTGCCTTATTCTAAAAAAGATCCCTCATCAATTTACCCCATAATGACAAAGCGAAAACAGGTTTTTAGAAATTTTAGCAAATGTATAAAAACAATTCAACAGAAATACCTTATTTACATAAGTATTCAGACCCTTTGCTATGAGGCCCATCATATAAATAATTTTAGAATAAGGTGGTAACGTAACAAAATGAGAAAAAGTCAAGGGGTCTGAATGCACTGTATACTGAGCCCTCCGCATTGTCACAAAAATTGAGCTCAGGTCAAATCAAATTTATTTATATAGCCCTTCTTACATCAGCTGATATCTCAAAGTGCTGTACAGAAACCCAGCGTAAAACCCCAAACAGCACGGCTCGGAAAAACTCCCTAGAAAGGCCAAAACCTAGGAAGAAACCTAGAGAGGAACCAGGCTATGAGGGGTGGCCAGTCCTCTTCTGGTTGTGCCGGGTGGAGATTATAACAGAACATGGCCAAGATGTTCAAATGTTCATAAATGACCAGCATGGTCAAATAATAATAATCACAGTAGTTGTCGAGGGTGCAGCAAGTCAGCACCTCAGGAGTAAATGTCAGTTGGCTTTTCATAGCCGATCATTAAGAGTATCTCTTCCGCTCCTGCTGTCTCTAGAGAGTTGAAAACAGCAGGTCTGGGACAGGTAGCACGTCCGGTGAACAGGTCAGGGTTCCATAGCCGCAGGCAGAACAGTTGAAACTGGAGCAGCAGCACGGCCAGGTGGACTGGGGACAGCAAGGAGTCATCATGCCAGGTAGTCCTGAGGCATGGTCCTAGGGCTCAGGTCCTCCGAGAGAGAGAAAGAAAGAGAGAATTAGAGAGAGCATACTTAAATTCACACAGGACACCGGATAAGACAGGAGAAGTACTCCAGATATAACAAACTGACCCTAGCCCCCCGACACATAAACTACTGCAGCATAAATACTGGAGGCTGAGACAGGAGGGGTCAGGAGACACTGTGGCCCCATCCGATGATACCCCCGAACAGGGCCAAACAGGAAGGATATAACCCCACCCACTTTGCCAAAGCACAGCCCCCACACCACTAGAGGGATATCTTCAACCACCAACTTACCATCCTGAGACAAGGCCGAGTATAGCCCACAAAGATCTCCGCCATGGCACAACCCAAGGGGGGGCGCCAACCCAGATAGGAAGACCACGTCAGTGACTCAACCCACTCAAGTGACGCACCCCTCCTAGGGACGGCATGAAAGAGCACCAGTAAGCCAGTGACTCAGCCCCTGTAATAGGGTTAGAGGCAGAGAATCCCAGTGGAGAGAGGGGAACCGGCTAGGCAGAGACAGCAAGGGCGGTTCATTGCTCCAGAGCCTTTCCGTTCACCTTCACACTCCTGGGCCAGACTACACTCAATCATATGACCCACTGAAGAGATGAGTCATCAGTAAAGACTTAAAAGTTGAGACCGAGTCTGCGTCTCTCACATGGGTAGGCAGACCATTCCATAAAAATGGAGCTCTATAGGAGAAAGCCCTGCCTCCAGCTGTTTGCTTAGAAATTCTAGGGACAATTAGGAGGCCTGCGTCTTGTGACCGTAGCGTACGTGTAGGTATGTACGGCAGGAACAAATCGGAAAGATAGATAGGAGCAAGCCAATGTAATGCTTTGTAGGTTAGCAGTAAAACCTTGAAATCAGCCCTTGCCTTAACAGGAAGCCAGTGTAGGGAGGCTAGCACTGGAGTAATATGATCAATTTTTTTTATTCTAGCAGCCGTATTTAGCACTAACTGAAGTTTATTTAGTGCTTTATCTGAGTAGCCGGAAAGTAGAGCATTGCAGTAGTCTAACCTAGAAGTAACAAAAGCATGGATACATTTTTCTGCATCATTTTTGGACAGAAAGTTTCTGATTTTTGCAACGTTACGTAGATGGAAAAAAGCTGTCCATGAAACAGTCTTGATATGTTCATCAAAAGAGAGATCAGGGTCCAGAGTAACGCCGAGGTCCTTCACAGTTTTATTTGAGACGACTTTACAACCATCAAGATTAATTGTCAGATTCAATAGAAGATCTCTTTGTTTCTTGGGACCTAGAACAAGCATCTCTGTTTTGTCCGAGTTTAAAAGTAGAACGTTTGCAGCCATCCACTTCCTTATGTCTGAAACACAGGCTTCTAGCGAGTGCAATTTTGGGGCTTCACCATGTTTCATTGAAATGTACAGCTGTGTGTCATCCGCATAGCAGTGAAAGTTAACATTATGTTTTCGAATGACATCCCCAAGAGTTAAAATATATAGTGGTCCTAAAACGGAACCTTGAGGAACACCGAAATGTACAGTTGATTTGTCAGAGGACAAACCATTCACAGAGACAAACTGATATCTTTCCGACAGATAAGATCTAAACCAGGCCAGAACTTGTCCGTGTAGACCAATTTGGGTTTCCAATCTCTTCAAAAGAATGTGGTGATCGATGGTATCAAAGGCAGCACTAAGGTCTAGGAGCACGAGGACAGATGCAGAGCCTCGGTCTGACACCATTAAAAGGTAATTTACCACCTTCACAAGTGCAGTCTCAGTGCTATGATGGGGTCTAAAACCAGACTGAAGCATTTCGTATACATTGTTTGTCTTCAGGAAGGCAGTGAGTTGCAGCGCAACAGCTTTTTCTAAAATTTTTGAGAGGAATGGAAGATTCGATATAGGCCGATAGTTTTTTATATTTCCTGGGTCAAGGTTTGGCTTTTTCAAGAGAGGCTTTATTACTGCCACTTTTAGTGAGTTTGGTACACATCCGGTGGATAGAGAGCCGTTTATTATGTTCAACATATGACAGCCAAGCACAGGAAGCAGCTCTTTCAGTAGTTTAGTTGGAATAGGGTCCAGTATGCAGCTTGAAGGTTTAGAGGCCATGATTATTTTCATCATTGTGTCAAGAGATATAGTACTAAAGCACTTGAGTGTCTCTCTTGACCCTAGGTCCTGGCAGAGTTGTGCAGACTCAGGACAGCTGAGCTTTGGAGGAATACGCAGATTTAAAGAGGAGTCCGTAATTTGCTTTCTAATGATCATGATCTTTTCCTCAAAGAAGTTAATGAATTTATTACTGCTGAAGTGAAAGCCATCCTCACTTGGGGAATGCTGCTTTTTAGTTAGCTTTGCGACAGTATCAAAAATACATTTTGGATTGTTCTTATTTTCCTCAATTAAGTTGGAAAAATAGGATGATCGAGCAGCAGTGAGGGCTCTTCGATACTGCACGGTACTGTCTTTCCAAGCTAGTCGGAAGACTTCCAGTTTGGTGTGGCGCCATTTCTGTTCCAATTTTCTGGAAGCTTGCTTCAGAGCTCGGGTATTTTCTTTATACCAGGGAGCTAGTTTCTTATGACAAATGTTTTTAGTTTTTAGGGGTGCAACTGCATCTAGGGTATTGCGCAAGGTTAAATTGAGTTCCTCAGTTAGGTGGTTAACTGATTTTTGTCCTCTGATGTCCTTGGGTAGGCAGAGGGAGTCTGGAAGGGCATCAAGGAATCTTTGTGTTGTCTGAGAATTTATAGCACGACTTTTGATGCTCCTTGGTTGGGGTCTGAGCAGATTATTTGTTGCGATTGCAAACGTAATAAAATGGTTGTCCGATAGTCCAGGTTTATGAGGAAAAACATTAAGATTTACAACATTTATTCCATGGGACAAAACTAGGTCCAGAGTATGACTGACAGTGAGTAGGTCCAGAGACATGTTGGACAAAATCCACTGAGTCAATGATGGCTCCGAAAGCCTTTTGGAGTGGGTCTGTGGACTTTTCCATGTGAATATTAAGATCACCAAAAATTAGAATATTATCTGCTATGACTACAATGTCCGATAGGAATTCAGGGAACTCAGTGAGGAACGCTATATATGGCCCAGGAGGCCTGTAAACAGTAGCTATAAAAGTGATTGAGTAGGCTGCATAGATTTCATGACTAGAAGCTCAAAAGACGAAAATGTAATTATTTTTTTTGTAAATTGAAATTTGCTATCGTAAATGTTAGCAACACCTCCGCCTTTGCGGGATGCACGGGGGATATGGTCACTAGTGTAACCAGGAGGTGAGGCCTCATTTAACACAGTAAATTCATCAGGCTTAAGCCACGTTTCAGTCAGGCCAATCACATCAAGATTATGATCAGTGATTAGTTCATTGACTATAACTGCCTTTGAAGTGAGGGATCTAACATTAAGTAGCCCTATTTTGAGATCTGAGGTATCACGATCTCTTTCAATAATGGCAGGAATGGAGGAGGTCTTTATCCTAGTGAGATTGCTAAGGCGAACACCGCCATGTTTAGTTTTGCCCAACCTAGGTCGAGGCACAGACATGGTCTCAATGGGGATAGCTGAGCTGACTACACTGACTGTGCTAGTGGCAGACTCCACTAAGCTGTCTGTAGAGCTCCGAGACACGATTGTGTCAAAGCACAGATCTGGGGAAGTGTACCAAAACATTTCTGCAGCATTGAAGGTCTCCAAGAACACAGTGACCTCCATCATTCTTAGATGGAAGTAGATTGGAACCACCAAGACTCTTCCTAGAGCTGATAGCTGGCCAAACTGAACAATCGAGGGAGAAGGGCCTTAGTCAGGGAGGTGACCAAGAACCCGATGGTCACTCTGACAGAGCTCCAGGGTTCCTCTGTGGAGATGGGAGAATCTTCCAGAAGGACAACCATCTCTGCAGCCGCTCTAAAATCAGGCCTTTATGCCAGAGCCTGGACTTGAACCTGATCGAACATCTCTAGAGAGATCTGAAAATAGCTGTGAAGCGACGTTCCCCATCCAACCTGACAGAGCTTGAGAGGATCTGCAAGAAGAATGGAAGAAACTCCCTAAATACAGGTGTGCCAAGCTTGTAGCGTCATACCCAAAAGACTCCAGGCTGTAATCGCTGCCAAAGATGCTTCAACAAAGTACCGAGTAAAGGGTCTGAATACTTATATAAATGTAAAAACCCATATTTGTGAAAATGCGGAAGGCTCCGTATACAGTGCAGTCAGAAGTATTCAGACCCCTTGACTTTTTCTAATTTTGTTACGTTACTGCCTCTAAAATATGTGTTTTTAATTCTAAAAACTTGTTTTTGCTTTGTCATTATGGGGTATTGTGTGTAGATTGATGAGGGAAAAAAACTATTTAATACATTTTAGCATATGGCTGTAAAGTAACAAAATGTGGAAAAAGTCAAGGGGTCTGAATACTTTCAGAATGCAATGTGTAAGAGACAATTTATGCTTGATCTGACAATGTGGTTGGAGCCGCCATATGGATGGTGTGACGCAATTGCGAAGCCTCCGGAGGCACGCAGAGGCCAATTGAGCTCCGAACCGCATTGCCATGCGCTTCTCAAATTTTGTAACATTGCGGAGGGCTCCGTATAGCTCCGCATTGACATGATTGATTGATGGTAGGTGAGGGCAGGAGGTCCTGTATAAACACAAACTCACTTCCTTGACAACTTCCACGCTGCTCTGTGAAACGTAAGAAGTATAAATGCTCTGCAGAGGCCGTATCACTGTAAATGTTGCACGGCCAATGCAGATGCCGGATTGACCATGCAGGGCCTTTAACATGTATGTGTAAAATGATTTTGCAAGGCTGGTGCACAACGCAGCCGGTGTGATCAGCATGTAACATACCTGTCAAACTCATTCCACAGAGGGCCGAGTGTCTCTGGGTTTCGCTCATCCCTTGTACTTTATTGATTAATTAAGGTCACTAATTAGTAAGGAACTCCCCTCACCTGGTTGTCTAGGTCTTAAATGAAAGGAAAAACCAAAAACCAGCAGCCTCTCGGCCCCCCATGGAATGAGTTTGAAAACCCTGCTTTAACACATTGCATTGAAAACTTGGTAGCTGACACACAAATCCATGATATTGACCTACAATAGTCAACAAAGAATAGGCAGTATGCTACTGTAACAGCAGTAAGGTCACCATACATTTTACATTTAGGGCTGTGACTGCCATTTGAGGAAATAGGCTTATTGAGGATATTGAATTAGGCTCTTGGCCCAGTCTATTGATGGTATAAAGTGAGAATTAAGCTATACAGTATAATGTCTTCCACAAAAACTGTCTCTGCTTAGTCAATATATAACCTAATTGCCTAATGAGCACAGTCAGCAGTCATGTGATGTGATCTCTGTTAAGTAATACAATAGAGCGTGTGTACAGTGAATCCTCATTATCCAGGGAGCGCATGTAATCAGCACCCCTTTTACATATGCATTGATACCCCAACGGTTCACACCTCACTAGAATGGCTCAGTCGAATATTTAGTCAAGTATTCGGTGATCAACAAAAACCTGGAAGCTTGCGCCACCTGCTGGCCATAAACAGAGACATGCGAGAACATACACGATAATGAGAGATGTGCAGGGGTGAAAGTAAGGCGTACTGGTAAAACAGCCTATCATAATAAATAAAACAAAATGTCAAGACAACTGTAGGCTATTACACCATTATTAATCATTGCTGCATGTCAGAGGTGTGAAACATTAGGGAATGGACTTGAAAACAGGTGGTATAGCCTGCGTACCATAGTAAACTAAACATAGTGGATGAGTTGCTTACCTCATTCAAATGAATCAAAATTGACAATAAATATAGTAACCTGTGTTTAAAAACAAAGGACGTGCTTATCGTGTCAGCAGGTCAGAGGTCATGTCTACGATGGTCTTGAGGGGCAGGCTGCTGAGGAACTCCTGCTGCTTGGCCCTCAGCTCCAGCAGCGCGTCTATGATCCTCTGCTTCCCCGCCTCGGGGTGGCGCTCTGACAGCGGGGCCATCAGTGATTTGAAGCTGCCCATGGTGGTCCTCTTTTGGAGGCTGAGCTGCAGGGGCTGGAGAGAGAAACGCCAGATGAGAAAAGAGATCAAAGACATGAGAGAGAGACAAGGATTATGGACAAATCAATTTGGGAGCAATCCACGCATTGCAACATATTGAAAACAAATAATATTTATATCTACAATCCCTGATTACAAACCAAAACAATAACAAAAGCTGTAGAGAAACGTTCTACCATTGGTAGGAAGAGTCCTTATCCCCCTAACCTTCAGTCAAGTGGTAGTCTAGGTGTTGTTGCTCTTGTAGTCTTGGGGGCCTGGGGCGTCTCCAGATATCCCTGTCTTTGTGCTGGCTGTGGGACCTGACTGCTGCTGTTGGGTTTGCCCCCCTGGCCCTGACTCTGACCCTGGCTCCCAGTGTTGCTGGGTCAGTGGATGTGAACGACATGCACAGTTTGTCCCGGCATACTGTACCCGTCCATCTCACGCACTGCACGCTCAGCCATCTTTGGACCACTCATAGTCACTGGCAACTCTGCAGGAATAGAGAACGTAGGTGAAAACATTGACATGTAGTCCATTCGTTCATGTGGAGGGATAAAGCCCTTGTAATACAAAAGTCTTCCTGCTATTGATCTAGTTGTAATTATGTTGAAATCTTTGTGTAACAACAGTTATGTAGTTTCAGTCTACAGTGTCACTGTGGTTTAATTTTACCTGAGGTTATTGCTCACTTCAGATGCCTGATAGTTCTCAAACCAGAACATTACTTCTCCCTGTAAAATCGGACAGACAGTGAACTTTTATTAGGATCTGCTGCTCTCTCGTGGCCACATTACTCACACTTTCCCAATTCCATTCTTTACTTGATTCCTCACATCCTATCACCTTGCACCTTGCTTCCTTTCAAATAGAATTGGAGAAGAAGGCCAAAGGGGAGGGACCTTGGACCTTCTCCAACACAGTTGATGCAATGGATGCAAGGAATTGAGAAAATATTAATTGAGTAAGAGACATTGTCTCATACTGAGGCTTACCTCCGTTACATCACAGGGTAGGTCTGTGACGCATAGGAAGGAGCTCTGATCCTTCTCCTTTCCCTAATGACTCATAAAGAAAAATATAAATTAATGTTTAAACACTTCTTATGAACGTGTTGTGTTTGTGTTATGAATGTGTTATGAAAACCTTATGTACCTACCGATTCTGTGTTACCGAAACATCAAATTCAGCTATATTCAGTCAAATACTGAACTACGACCCATCCCAAACGATGTACTTTGAAACACTTGAAACTCAAACATCTGTGAATGGAAAATCTTCTCTCCGTCATGCAGCTTTTTCCACTACTCAAATCAAATAAATCTAATTTTATTTGTCACATACACATGGTTAGCAGATGTTAATGCGAGTGTAGCGAAATGCTTGTGACCAGGCCCCCATTTTCACCCTCGTCCATGACCACAGCCAGACCTCCTTCCTTCAGTGCCACACCTTCAGGCCCAAGGTCCTCCGCTGCCTTGTACCATGCCTCGCTGGAGTTGTGGTCTTTGGTTCCACCTGTTGAGTGTGAGAGTTAGTCAATCCAGGTGGATCTGAACCAGCTCTGAGAACACTGTGGAACACTATAGTGCAATGCATTGCATGTTAATTCATTCAACATGTCCATGGATGAATGCGTGAATAGGTCTCGTTACCTGCCCCCCCAGTTGGCCATAGGCTGCTTTGGGAGGAGGATGACTGCCTTCCCAGACTTGCTTCCCTCAGTCTTCGGGTGGACCACTGGACCTTTCCCCCTATAGGACCCTCCTGTCCCAAGAACCGATGAAAGAGACTGGGACACCAGTCTGTTTAACTCTCCCTTTTCTTCACCACCTACACTGACGTCCTCTACGAGAATATCCCCTACCTGCAACTACTGGGATCTCCTATCTGAGGCACTGGAGGATAGAAAGAAAAACATTTCAACAACAGCCAACTCGATTAATTTATTCATCCATTCATTCTTTAATTCCTAAATATACCTACCCAGACAGAGCATTTCCCAAAGACTCGTCAATAATCTGACTGCATAGTACAAACCTAAATGTACTGAGAGGAAGGAGGGGTACCAGAGGGTGCTCACCTGTTGGGTGGATGTAGCTGGTCCCCGAGGTGATCCTCTGGGAGTCGACAGACAGGGGTCTGAGCTGGTCCAGGGGTACCCGACAGGACCTGTCTCATCTCTCTGTCGTCCACCTTCAGGACCTGCGGCACCTTCTGGTGGAGTCTGGTGTGCACTGAGACTCTCTCGGAACCAAGCGGACTGATCAATCAATCAATCAATCAATTTTATTTTATATAGCCCTTCGTACATCAGCTAATATCTCTAAGTGCTGTACAGACACCCAGCCTAAAACCCCAAACAGCTAGTAATGCAGGTGTAGAAGCACGGTGGCTAGGAAAAACTCCCTAGAAAGGCCAAAACCTAGGAAGAAACCTAGAGAGGAACCAGGCTATGAGGGGTGGCCAGTCCTCTTCTGGCTGTGCCGGGTGGAGATTATAACAGAACTATGCCAAGATGTTCAAAAATGTTCATAAGTGACAAGCATGGTCAAATAATAATCATGAATAATTTTCAGTTGGCTTTTCATAGCCGATCATCAAGAGTTGAAAAACAACAGGTCTGGGACAGGTGGCGGTTCCATAACCGCAGGCAGAACAGCTGAAACTGGAATAGCAGCAAGGCCAGGCGGACTGGGGACAGCAAGGAGTCACCACGGGCGGCAGTCCCGACGCATGGTCCTAGGGCCCAGGTCCTCCGAGAGAAAGAAAGAGAGAAGGAGAAAATTAGAGAGAGCCAAGATTTTCAAAATTTCCATAAATGACAAGCATGGTCAAATAATAATCAGGAATAAATCTCAGTTGGCTTTTCATAGCCGATCATTAAGAGTTGAAAACAGCAGGTCTGGGACAGGTAGGGGTTCCATAACCGCAGGCAGAACAGTTGAAACTGGAATAGCAGCAAGGCCAGGCGGACTGGGGACAGCAAGGCGTCACCACGGCCGGTAGTCCCGACGTATGGTCCTAGGGCTCAGGTCCTCCGAGAGAAAGAAAGAGAGAAGGAGAAAATTAGAGAGAGCCAAGATTTTCAAAATGTTCATAAATGACAAGCATGGTCAAATAATAATCAGGAATAAATCTCAGTTGGCTTTTCATAGCCGATCATTAAGAGTTGAAAACAGCAGGTCTGGGACAGGTAGGGGTTCCGTAACCACAGGCAGAACAGTTGAAACTGGAATAACAGCAAGGCCAGGCGGACTGGGGACAGCAAGGTGTCATCATGCCCGGTAGTCCTGACGTATGGTCCTAGGGCTCAGGTTCTCAGAGAGAAAGAGAGAACGAGAGAATTAGAGAGAGCATACTTAAATTCACACAGGACACTGGATAAGACAGGAGAAGTACTCCAGGTAACCAACTGACCCTAGCCCCCCGACACAAACTACTGCAGCATAAATACTGGAGGCTGAGACAGGAGCGGTCAGGAGACACTGTGGCCCCATCCAAAGAAACCCCCGGACAGGGCCAAATAGGAAGGATATAACCCCACCCACTTTGCCAAAGCACAGCCCCCGCACCACTAGAGGGAAATCCTCAACCACCAACTTACAATCCTGAGACAAGGCCGAGTATAGCCCACAAAGGTCTCCACCACAGCACAAACCAAGGGGGGGCGCCAACCCAGACAGGAAGATCACGTCAGTAACTCAACCCACTCAAGTGACGCACCCCTCCTAGGGACGGCATGAAAGAGCACCAGCAAGCCAGTGACTCAGCCCCTGTAACAGGGTTAGAGGCAGAGAATCCCAGTGGAGAGAGGGGAACCGGCCTGGCAGAGACAGCAAGGGCGGTTCGTTGCTCCAGAGCCTTTCCGTTCACCTTCACACTCCTGGGCCAGGCTACACTCAATCATATGACCTACTGAAGAGATAAGTCTTCAGTAAAGACTTAAAGGTTGAGACCGAGTCTGCGTCTCTCACATGGGTAGGCAGACTGTTCCATAAAAATGGAGATCTATAGGAGAAAGCCCTGCCTCCCGCTGTTTGCTTAGAAATTCTAGGGACAATTAGGAGGCCTGCGTCTTGTGACCGTAGCGTACGTATTGGTATGTACGGCAGGACCAACTCGGAAAGATAGGTAGGAGCAAGCCCATGTAACGCTTTATAGGTTAACAGTAAAACCTTGAAATCAGCCCTTGCCTTAACAGGAAGCCAGTGTAGGGAAGCTAGCACTGGAGTAATATGATCAAATTTCTTGGTTCTAGTCAGGATTCTAGCAGCCGTATTTAGCACTAACTGAAGTTTATTTAGTGCTTTATCTGAGTAGCCGGAAAGTAGAGCATTGCAGTAGTCTAACCTAGAAGTAACAAAAGCATGGATACATTTTTCTGCATCATTTTTGGACAGAAAGTTTCTGATTTTTGCAACGTTACGTAGATGGAAAAAAGCTGTCCATGAAACAGTCTTGATATGTTCATCAAAAGAGAGATCAGGGTCCAGAGTAACGCCGAGGTCCTTCACAGTTTTATTTGAGACGACTTTACAACCATCAAGATTAATTGTCAGATTCAATAGAAGATCTCTTTGTTTCTTGGGACCTAGAACAAGCATCTCTGTTTTGTCCGAGTTTAAAAGTAGAACGTTTGCAGCCATCCACTTCCTTATGTCTGAAACACAGGCTTCTAGCGAGTGCAATTTTGGGGCTTCACCATGTTTCATTGAAATGTACAGCTGTGTGTCATCCGCATAGCAGTGAAAGTTAACATTATGTTTTCGAATGACATCCCCAAGAGTTAAAATATATAGTGGTCCTAAAACGGAACCTTGAGGAACACCGAAATGTACAGTTGATTTGTCAGAGGACAAACCATTCACAGAGACAAACTGATATCTTTCCGACAGATAAGATCTAAACCAGGCCAGAACTTGTCCGTGTAGACCAATTTGGGTTTCCAATCTCTTCAAAAGAATGTGGTGATCGATGGTATCAAAGGCAGCACTAAGGTCTAGGAGCACGAGGACAGATGCAGAGCCTCGGTCTGACACCATTAAAAGGTAATTTACCACCTTCACAAGTGCAGTCTCAGTGCTATGATGGGGTCTAAAACCAGACTGAAGCATTTCGTATACATTGTTTGTCTTCAGGAAGGCAGTGAGTTGCAGCGCAACAGCTTTTTCTAAAATTTTTGAGAGGAATGGAAGATTCGATATAGGCCGATAGTTTTTTATATTTCCTGGGTCAAGGTTTGGCTTTTTCAAGAGAGGCTTTATTACTGCCACTTTTAGTGAGTTTGGTACACATCCGGTGGATAGAGAGCCGTTTATTATGTTCAACATATGACAGCCAAGCACAGGAAGCAGCTCTTTCAGTAGTTTAGTTGGAATAGGGTCCAGTATGCAGCTTGAAGGTTTAGAGGCCATGATTATTTTCATCATTGTGTCAAGAGATATAGTACTAAAGCACTTGAGTGTCTCTCTTGACCCTAGGTCCTGGCAGAGTTGTGCAGACTCAGGACAGCTGAGCTTTGGAGGAATACGCAGATTTAAAGAGGAGTCTGTAATTTGCTTTCTAATGATCATGATCTTTTCCTCAAAGAAGTTAATGAATTTATTACTGCTGAAGTGAAAGCCATCCTCACTTGGGGAATGCTGCTTTTTAGTTAGCTTTGCGACAGTATCAAAAATACATTTTGGATTGTTCTTATTTTCCTCAATTAAGTTGGAAAAATAGGATGATCGAGCAGCAGTGAGGGCTCTTCGATACTGCACGGTACTGTCTTTCCAAGCTAGTCGGAAGACTTCCAGTTTGGTGTGGCGCCATTTCTGTTCCAATTTTCTGGAAGCTTGCTTCAGAGCTCGGGTATTTTCTTTATACCAGGGAGCTAGTTTCTTATGACAAATGTTTTTAGTTTTTAGGGGTGCAACTGCATCTAGGGTATTGCGCAAGGTTAAATTGAGTTCCTCAGTTAGGTGGTTAACTGATTTTTGTCCTCTGATGTCCTTGGGTAGGCAGAGGGAGTCTGGAAGGGCATCAAGGAATCTTTGTGTTGTCTGAGAATTTATAGCACGACTTTTGATGCTCCTTGGTTGGGGTCTGAGCAGATTATTTGTTGCGATTGCAAACGTAATAAAATGGTTGTCCGATAGTCCAGGTTTATGAGGAAAAACATTAAGATTTACAACATTTATTCCATGGGACAAAACTAGGTCCAGAGTATGACTGACAGTGAGTAGGTCCAGAGACATGTTGGACAAAATCCACTGAGTCAATGATGGCTCCGAAAGCCTTTTGGAGTGGGTCTGTGGACTTTTCCATGTGAATATTAAGATCACCAAAAATTAGAATATTATCTGCTATGACTACAATGTCCGATAGGAATTCAGGGAACTCAGTGAGGAACGCTATATATGGCCCAGGAGGCCTGTAAACAGTAGCTATAAAAGTGATTGAGTAGGCTGCATAGATTTCATGACTAGAAGCTCAAAAGACGAAAATGTAATTATTTTTTTTGTAAATTGAAATTTGCTATCGTAAATGTTAGCAACACCTCCGCCTTTGCGGGATGCACGGGGGATATGGTCACTAGTGTAACCAGGAGGTGAGGCCTCATTTAACACAGTAAATTCATCAGGCTTAAGCCACGTTTCAGTCAGGCCAATCACATCAAGATTATGATCAGTGATTAGTTCATTGACTATAACTGCCTTTGAAGTGAGGGATCTAACATTAAGTAGCCCTATTTTGAGATCTGAGGTATCACGATCTCTTTCAATAATGGCAGGAATGGAGGAGGTCTTTATCCTAGTGAGATTGCTAAGGCGAACACCGCCATGTTTAGTTTTGCCCAACCTAGGTCGAGGCACAGACATGGTCTCAATGGGGATAGCTGAGCTGACTACACTGACTGTGCTAGTGGCAGACTCCACTAAGCTGTCTGTAGAGCTCCGAGACACGATTGTGTCAAAGCACAGATCTGGGGAAGTGTACCAAAACATTTCTGCAGCATTGAAGGTCTCCAAGAACACAGTGACCTCCATCATTCTTAGATGGAAGTAGATTGGAACCACCAAGACTCTTCCTAGAGCTGATAGCTGGCCAAACTGAACAATCGAGGGAGAAGGGCCTTAGTCAGGGAGGTGACCAAGAACCCGATGGTCACTCTGACAGAGCTCCAGGGTTCCTCTGTGGAGATGGGAGAATCTTCCAGAAGGACAACCATCTCTGCAGCCGCTCTAAAATCAGGCCTTTATGCCAGAGCCTGGACTTGAACCTGATCGAACATCTCTAGAGAGATCTGAAAATAGCTGTGAAGCGACGTTCCCCATCCAACCTGACAGAGCTTGAGAGGATCTGCAAGAAGAATGGAAGAAACTCCCTAAATACAGGTGTGCCAAGCTTGTAGCGTCATACCCAAAAGACTCCAGGCTGTAATCGCTGCCAAAGATGCTTCAACAAAGTACCGAGTAAAGGGTCTGAATACTTATATAAATGTAAAAACCCATATTTGTGAAAATGCGGAAGGCTCCGTATACAGTGCAGTCAGAAGTATTCAGACCCCTTGACTTTTTCTAATTTTGTTACGTTACTGCCTCTAAAATATGTGTTTTTAATTCTAAAAACTTGTTTTTGCTTTGTCATTATGGGGTATTGTGTGTAGATTGATGAGGGAAAAAAACTATTTAATACATTTTAGCATATGGCTGTAAAGTAACAAAATGTGGAAAAAGTCAAGGGGTCTGAATACTTTCAGAATGCAATGTGTAAGAGACAATTTATGCTTGATCTGACAATGTGGTTGGAGCCGCCATATGGATGGTGTGACGCAATTGCGAAGCCTCCGGAGGCACGCAGAGGCCAATTGAGCTCCGAACCGCATTGCCATGCGCTTCTCAAATTTTGTAACATTGCGGAGGGCTCCGTATAGCTCCGCATTGACATGATTGATTGATGGTAGGTGAGGGCAGGAGGTCCTGTATAAACACAAACTCACTTCCTTGACAACTTCCACGCTGCTCTGTGAAACGTAAGAAGTATAAATGCTCTGCAGAGGCCGTATCACTGTAAATGTTGCACGGCCAATGCAGATGCCGGATTGACCATGCAGGGCCTTTAACATGTATGTGTAAAATGATTTTGCAAGGCTGGTGCACAACGCAGCCGGTGTGATCAGCATGTAACATACCTGTCAAACTCATTCCACAGAGGGCCGAGTGTCTCTGGGTTTCGCTCATCCCTTGTACTTTATTGATTAATTAAGGTCACTAATTAGTAAGGAACTCCCCTCACCTGGTTGTCTAGGTCTTAAATGAAAGGAAAAACCAAAAACCAGCAGCCTCTCGGCCCCCCATGGAATGAGTTTGAAAACCCTGCTTTAACACATTGCATTGAAAACTTGGTAGCTGACACACAAATCCATGATATTGACCTACAATAGTCAACAAAGAATAGGCAGTATGCTACTGTAACAGCAGTAAGGTCACCATACATTTTACATTTAGGGCTGTGACTGCCATTTGAGGAAATAGGCTTATTGAGGATATTGAATTAGGCTCTTGGCCCAGTCTATTGATGGTATAAAGTGAGAATTAAGCTATACAGTATAATGTCTTCCACAAAAACTGTCTCTGCTTAGTCAATATATAACCTAATTGCCTAATGAGCACAGTCAGCAGTCATGTGATGTGATCTCTGTTAAGTAATACAATAGAGCGTGTGTACAGTGAATCCTCATTATCCAGGGAGCGCATGTAATCAGCACCCCTTTTACATATGCATTGATACCCCAACGGTTCACACCTCACTAGAATGGCTCAGTCGAATATTTAGTCAAGTATTCGGTGATCAACAAAAACCTGGAAGCTTGCGCCACCTGCTGGCCATAAACAGAGACATGCGAGAACATACACGATAATGAGAGATGTGCAGGGGTGAAAGTAAGGCGTACTGGTAAAACAGCCTATCATAATAAATAAAACAAAATGTCAAGACAACTGTAGGCTATTACACCATTATTAATCATTGCTGCATGTCAGAGGTGTGAAACATTAGGGAATGGACTTGAAAACAGGTGGTATAGCCTGCGTACCATAGTAAACTAAACATAGTGGATGAGTTGCTTACCTCATTCAAATGAATCAAAATTGACAATAAATATAGTAACCTGTGTTTAAAAACAAAGGACGTGCTTATCGTGTCAGCAGGTCAGAGGTCATGTCTACGATGGTCTTGAGGGGCAGGCTGCTGAGGAACTCCTGCTGCTTGGCCCTCAGCTCCAGCAGCGCGTCTATGATCCTCTGCTTCCCCGCCTCGGGGTGGCGCTCTGACAGCGGGGCCATCAGTGATTTGAAGCTGCCCATGGTGGTCCTCTTTTGGAGGCTGAGCTGCAGGGGCTGGAGAGAGAAACGCCAGATGAGAAAAGAGATCAAAGACATGAGAGAGAGACAAGGATTATGGACAAATCAATTTGGGAGCAATCCACGCATTGCAACATATTGAAAACAAATAATATTTATATCTACAATCCCTGATTACAAACCAAAACAATAACAAAAGCTGTAGAGAAACGTTCTACCATTGGTAGGAAGAGTCCTTATCCCCCTAACCTTCAGTCAAGTGGTAGTCTAGGTGTTGTTGCTCTTGTAGTCTTGGGGGCCTGGGGCGTCTCCAGATATCCCTGTCTTTGTGCTGGCTGTGGGACCTGACTGCTGCTGTTGGGTTTGCCCCCCTGGCCCTGACTCTGACCCTGGCTCCCAGTGTTGCTGGGTCAGTGGATGTGAACGACATGCACAGTTTGTCCCGGCATACTGTACCCGTCCATCTCACGCACTGCACGCTCAGCCATCTTTGGACCACTCATAGTCACTGGCAACTCTGCAGGAATAGAGAACGTAGGTGAAAACATTGACATGTAGTCCATTCGTTCATGTGGAGGGATAAAGCCCTTGTAATACAAAAGTCTTCCTGCTATTGATCTAGTTGTAATTATGTTGAAATCTTTGTGTAACAACAGTTATGTAGTTTCAGTCTACAGTGTCACTGTGGTTTAATTTTACCTGAGGTTATTGCTCACTTCAGATGCCTGATAGTTCTCAAACCAGAACATTACTTCTCCCTGTAAAATCGGACAGACAGTGAACTTTTATTAGGATCTGCTGCTCTCTCGTGGCCACATTACTCACACTTTCCCAATTCCATTCTTTACTTGATTCCTCACATCCTATCACCTTGCACCTTGCTTCCTTTCAAATAGAATTGGAGAAGAAGGCCAAAGGGGAGGGACCTTGGACCTTCTCCAACACAGTTGATGCAATGGATGCAAGGAATTGAGAAAATATTAATTGAGTAAGAGACATTGTCTCATACTGAGGCTTACCTCCGTTACATCACAGGGTAGGTCTGTGACGCATAGGAAGGAGCTCTGATCCTTCTCCTTTCCCTAATGACTCATAAAGAAAAATATAAATTAATGTTTAAACACTTCTTATGAACGTGTTGTGTTTGTGTTATGAATGTGTTATGAAAACCTTATGTACCTACCGATTCTGTGTTACCGAAACATCAAATTCAGCTATATTCAGTCAAATACTGAACTACGACCCATCCCAAACGATGTACTTTGAAACACTTGAAACTCAAACATCTGTGAATGGAAAATCTTCTCTCCGTCATGCAGCTTTTTCCACTACTCAAATCAAATAAATCTAATTTTATTTGTCACATACACATGGTTAGCAGATGTTAATGCGAGTGTAGCGAAATGCTTGTGACCAGGCCCCCATTTTCACCCTCGTCCATGACCACAGCCAGACCTCCTTCCTTCAGTGCCACACCTTCAGGCCCAAGGTCCTCCGCTGCCTTGTACCATGCCTCGCTGGAGTTGTGGTCTTTGGTTCCACCTGTTGAGTGTGAGAGTTAGTCAATCCAGGTGGATCTGAACCAGCTCTGAGAACACTGTGGAACACTATAGTGCAATGCATTGCATGTTAATTCATTCAACATGTCCATGGATGAATGCGTGAATAGGTCTCGTTACCTGCCCCCCCAGTTGGCCATAGGCTGCTTTGGGAGGAGGATGACTGCCTTCCCAGACTTGCTTCCCTCAGTCTTCGGGTGGACCACTGGACCTTTCCCCCTATAGGACCCTCCTGTCCCAAGAACCGATGAAAGAGACTGGGACACCAGTCTGTTTAACTCTCCCTTTTCTTCACCACCTACACTGACGTCCTCTACGAGAATATCCCCTACCTGCAACTACTGGGATCTCCTATCTGAGGCACTGGAGGATAGAAAGAAAAACATTTCAACAACAGCCAACTCGATTAATTTATTCATCCATTCATTCTTTAATTCCTAAATATACCTACCCAGACAGAGCATTTCCCAAAGACTCGTCAATAATCTGACTGCATAGTACAAACCTAAATGTACTGAGAGGAAGGAGGGGTACCAGAGGGTGCTCACCTGTTGGGTGGATGTAGCTGGTCCCCGAGGTGATCCTCTGGGAGTCGACAGACAGGGGTCTGAGCTGGTCCAGGGGTACCCGACAGGACCTGTCTCATCTCTCTGTCGTCCACCTTCAGGACCTGCGGCACCTTCTGGTGGAGTCTGGTGTGCACTGAGACTCTCTCGGAACCAAGCGGACTGATCAATCAATCAATCAATCAATTTTATTTTATATAGCCCTTCGTACATCAGCTAATATCTCGAAGTGCTGTACAGACACCCAGCCTAAAACCCCAAACAGCTAGTAATGCAGGTGTAGAAGCACGGTGGCTAGGAAAAACTCCCTAGAAAGGCCAAAACCTAGGAAGAAACCTAGAGAGGAACCAGGCTATGAGGGGTGGCCAGTCCTCTTCTGGCTGTGCCGGGTGGAGATTATAACAGAACTATGCCAAGATGTTCAAAAATGTTCATAAGTGACAAGCATGGTCAAATAATAATCATGAATAATTTTCAGTTGGCTTTTCATAGCCGATCATCAAGAGTTGAAAAACAACAGGTCTGGGACAGGTGGCGGTTCCATAACCGCAGGCAGAACAGCTGAAACTGGAATAGCAGCAAGGCCAGGCGGACTGGGGACAGCAAGGAGTCACCACGGGCGGCAGTCCCGACGCATGGTCCTAGGGCCCAGGTCCTCCGAGAGAAAGAAAGAGAGAAGGAGAAAATTAGAGAGAGCCAAGATTTTCAAAATTTCCATAAATGACAAGCATGGTCAAATAATAATCAGGAATAAATCTCAGTTGGCTTTTCATAGCCGATCATTAAGAGTTGAAAACAGCAGGTCTGGGACAGGTAGGGGTTCCATAACCGCAGGCAGAACAGTTGAAACTGGAATAGCAGCAAGGCCAGGCGGACTGGGGACAGCAAGGAGTCACCACGGCCGGTAGTCCCGACGTATGGTCCTAGGGCTCAGGTCCTCCGAGAGAAAGAAAGAGAGAAGGAGAAAATTAGAGAGAGCCAAGATTTTCAAAATGTTCATAAATGACAAGCATGGTCAAATAATAATCAGGAATAAATCTCAGTTGGCTTTTCATAGCCGATCATTAAGAGTTGAAAACAGCAGGTCTGGGACAGGTAGGGGTTCCGTAACCACAGGCAGAACAGTTGAAACTGGAATAGCAGCAAGGCCAGGCGGACTGGGGACAGCAAGGTGTCATCATGCCCGGTAGTCCTGACGTATGGTCCTAGGGCTCAGGTTCTCAGAGAGAAAGAGAGAACGAGAGAATTAGAGAGAGCATACTTAAATTCACACAGGACACTGGATAAGACAGGAGAAGTACTCCAGGTAACCAACTGACCCTAGCCCCCCGACACAAACTACTGCAGCATAAATACTGGAGGCTGAGACAGGAGCGGTCAGGAGACACTGTGGCCCCATCCAAAGAAACCCCCGGACAGGGCCAAATAGGAAGGATATAACCCCACCCACTTTGCCAAAGCACAGCCCCCGCACCACTAGAGGGAAATCCTCAACCACCAACTTACAATCCTGAGACAAGGCCGAGTATAGCCCACAAAGGTCTCCACCACAGCACAAACCAAGGGGGGGCGCCAACCCAGACAGGAAGATCACGTCAGTAACTCAACCCACTCAAGTGACGCACCCCTCCTAGGGACGGCATGAAAGAGCACCAGCAAGCCAGTGACTCAGCCCCTGTAACAGGGTTAGAGGCAGAGAATCCCAGTGGAGAGAGGGGAACCGGCCTGGCAGAGACAGCAAGGGCGGTTCGTTGCTCCAGAGCCTTTCCGTTCACCTTCACACTCCTGGGCCAGGCTACACTCAATCATATGACCTACTGAAGAGATAAGTCTTCAGTAAAGACTTAAAGGTTGAGACCGAGTCTGCGTCTCTCACATGGGTAGGCAGACTGTTCCATAAAAATGGAGATCTATAGGAGAAAGCCCTGCCTCCCGCTGTTTGCTTAGAAATTCTAGGGACAATTAGGAGGCCTGCGTCTTGTGACCGTAGCGTACGTATTGGTATGTACGGCAGGACCAACTCGGAAAGATAGGTAGGAGCAAGCCCATGTAACGCTTTATAGGTTAACAGTAAAACCTTGAAATCAGCCCTTGCCTTAACAGGAAGCCAGTGTAGGGAAGCTAGCACTGGAGTAATATGATCAAATTTCTTGGTTCTAGTCAGGATTCTAGCAGCCGTATTTAGCACTAACTGAAGTTTATTTAGTGCTTTATCCGGGTAGCCGGAAAGTAGAGCATTGCAGTAGTCTAACCTAGAAGTAACAAATGCATGGATTAATTTTTCTGCATCATTTTTGGACAGAAAATTTCTGATTTTTGCAATGTTACGTAGATGGAAAAAAGCTGTCCTTGAAACAGTCTTGATATGTTCGTCAAAAGAGAGATCAGGGTCAAGAGTAACGCCGAGGTCCTTCACAGTTTTATTTGAGACGACTTTACAACCATCAAGATGAATTGTCAGATTTAACAGAAGATCTCTTTGTTTCTTGGGACCTAGAACAAGCATCTCTGTTTTGTCCGAGTTTAAAAGTAGAAAGTTTTCAGCCATCCACTTCCTTATGTCTGAAACACAGGCTTCTAGCGAGGGCAATTTTGGGGCTTCACCATGTTTCATTGAAATGTACAGCTGTGTGTCATCCGCATAGCAGTGAAAGTTAACATTATGTTTTCGAATAACATCCCCAAGAGGTAAAATATATAGTGAAAACAATAGTGGTCCTAAAACGGAACCTTGAGGAACACCGAAATGTACAGTTGATTTGTCAGAGGACAGACCATTCACAGAGACAAACTGATATCTTTCCGACAGGTAAGATCTAAACCAGGCCAGAACTTGTCCGTGTAGACCAATTTGGGTTTCCAGTCTCTCCAAAAGAATGTGGTGATCGATGGTGTCAAAGGCAGCACTAAGGTCTAGTAGCACGAGGACAGATGCAGAGCCTCGGTCTGACGCCATTAAAAGGTCATTTACCACCTTCACAAGTGCAGTCTCAGTGCTATGATGGGGTCTAAAACCAGACTGAAGCATTTCGTATACATTATTTGTCTTCAGAAAGGCAGTGAGTTGCTGCGCAACAGCTTTTTCTAAAATCTTTGAGAGGAATGGAAGATTCGATATAGGCCGATAGTTTTTTATATTTTCCGGGTCAAGGTTTGGCTTTTTCAAGAGAGGCTTTATCACTGCCACTTTTAGTGAGTTTGGTACACATCCGGTGGATAGAGAGCTGTTTATTATGTTCAACATAGGAGGGCCAAGCACAGGAAGCAGCTCCTTCAGCAGTTTAGTAGGAATAGGATCCAGTATGCAGCTTGAAGGTTTAGAGGCCATGATTATTTTCATCATTGTGTCAAGAGATATAGTACTAAAACACTTAAGTGTCTCTCCCGATCCCAGGCCCTCGCAGAGCTGTGCAGATCCAGGACAGCTAAGCCCTGGAGGAATACGCAGATTCAAAGAGGAGTCCGTAATTTGCTTTCTAATGGTCATGATCTTTTCCTCAAAGAAGTTCATGAATTTATTACTGCTGAAGTGAAAGCCATCCTCTCTTGGGGAATGCTGCTTTTTAGTTAGTTTCGCAACAGTATCAAAAAGAAATTTTGGATTGTTCTTATTTTCCTCGATTAAGTTGGAAAAGTAGGATGAGCGAGCAGCAGTGAGGGCTCTTCGGTACTGCACGGTACTGTCTTTCCAAGCTAGTCGGAAGACTTCCAGTTTGGTGTGGCGCCATTTCCGTTCCAATTTCCTGGAAGCTTGCTTCAAAGCTCGGGTATTTTCTGTATACCAGGGAGCTAGTTTCTTATGACAAATGTTTTTCGTTTTTAGGGGTGCAACTGCATCTAGGGTATTGCGCAAGGTTAAATTGAGTTCCTCAGTTAGGTGGTTAACTGATTTTTGTCCTCTGACGTCCTTGGGTAGGCAGAAGGAGTCTGGAAGGGCATCAAGGAATTTTTGTGTTGTCTGAGAATTTATAGCACGACTTTTGATGCTCCTTGGTTGGGGTCTGAGCAGATTATTTGTTGCGATTGCAAACGTAATAAAATGGTGGTCCGATAGTCCAGGATTATGTGGAAAAACATTAAGATCTACAACATTTATTCCATGGGACAAAACTAGGTCCAGAGTATGACTGTGGCAGTGAGTAGGTCCAGAGACATGTTGGACAAAACCCACTGAGTCGATAATGGCTCCGAAAGACTTTTGGAGTGGGTCTGTGGACTTCTCCATGTGAATATTAAAATCACCAAAAATTAGAATATGATCTGCTATGACTACAAGGTCTGATAGGAATTCAGGAAACTCAGAGAGGAACGCTGTATATGGCCCAGGAGGCCTGTAGACAGTAGCTATAAAAAGTGATTGAGTAGGCTGCATAGATTTCATGACTAGAAGCTCAAAAGACGAAAACGCCATTTTTTTTTTTGTAAATTGAAATTTGCTATCGTAAATGTTAGCAACACCTCCGCCTTTGCGGGATGCACGGGGGATATGGTCACTAGTGTAACCAGGAGGTGAGGCCTCATTTAACACAGTAAATTCATCAGGCTTAAGCCATGTTTCAGTCAGGCCAATCACATCAAGATTATGATCAGTGATTAGTTCATTGACTATGACTGCCTTTGAAGTGAGGGATCTAACATTAAGTAACCCTATTTTGAGATGTGAGGTATCACGATCTCTTTCAATGATGGCAGGAATGGAGGAGGTCTTTATCCTAATAAGATTGCTAAGGCGAACACCGCCATGTTTAGTTTTGCCCAACCTAGGTCGAGGCACAGACACAGTCTCAATGGGTATGGCTGAGCTGACTACACTGACTGTGCTATTGGCAGACTCCACTAAGCTGGCAGGTTGGCTAACAGCCTGCTGCCTGGCCTGCACCCTATTTCATTGTGGGGCTAGAGGAGTTAGAGCCCTGTCTATGTTGGTAGATAAGATGAGAGCACCCCTCCAGCTAGGATGGAGTCCGTCACTCCTCAGCAGGTCAGGCTTGGTCCTGTTTGTGGGTGAGTCCCAGAAAGAGGGCCAATTATCTACAAATTCTATCTTTTGGGAGGGGCAGAAAACAGTTTTCAACCAGCGATTGAGTGCTGAGACTCTGCTGTAGAGCTCGTCACTCCCCCTAACTGGGAGGGGGCCAGAGACAATTACTCGATGCCGACACATCTTTCTAGCTGATTTACACGCTGAAGCTATGTTGCACTTGGTGACCTCTGACTGTTTCATCCTAACATCGTTGGTGCCGACGTGGATAACAATATCTCTATACTCTCTACACTCGCCAGATTTAGCTTTAGCCAGCACCATCTTTAGATTAGCCTTAACGTCGGTAGCCCTGCCCCCTGGTAAACAGTGTATGATCGCTGGGTGATTCGCTTTAAGTCTAATACTGCGGGTAATGGAGTCGCCAATGACTAGGGTTTTCAATTTGTCAGAGCTAATGGTGGGAGCCTTCGGCGTCTCAGACCCCGTAACGGGAGGAGTAGAGACAAGAGAAGACTCAGACTCAGACTCCGACTCGCTACATAATGGGGAGAACCGGTTGAAAGTTTCTGTCGGCTGAATGGGCGACACCGGTTGAGCATTCCAACAGCATTTCCCTCCAGAAGCCATGAGAAAGTTGTCCGGCTGCGGGGACTGTGTGGGGGGATTTATACTAACGTTACTATCTGTACTTACTGGTGGCACAGACGCTGTTTCTTCCTTTCCTACACTGAAATTACCCTTGCCTAACGATTGCGTCTGAAGCTGGGCTTGTAGCACAGCTATTCTCGCCGTAAGGCGATCGTTCTCCTGTATATTATGAGTACAGCGACTGCAATTAGAAGACATCATGTTAATGTTACTACTTAGCTTCGGCTGTTGAAGGTGTTGACGAACCATGTCCAGATAAAGCGTCCGGAGTGAAAAAGTTGAATGAGGGAAAAAAGTTGCAATGGAAAAAAACTAAAAATATAAACGGTAATTAAAAACAAAAACAAAACAAAAAAACGTAAAGTTGTCAGCTAGCAAAGTAAAGTTGGCAGCAAAACGCACAGCAACAAAACGCACAGCAACACGTCTGCAGATTCAACAGGAAGTGACATCAGGACTGATCCATCTTGGTTTGGCCTAGTGGGGGTGTCTCGTTTGAATCAGGTGTCCGCTCATTACTTGCTTTTTACATGAGAACAATCCCATCCTATTCCATAAGACTGTGATAGTTAACATTGTTATTTGCTGGCTCGTACCTCGAGGCCTCCTCCTCATTAGCTATGATCCAATCACAGTACTCGCTGCAGTCTCCTGTGCAGGAAGACACTATACCGCCTTCAGGTGGTGCCGCCTCCTCTGCTCCTCTGGGCTGCTCAGTGCTTCCCTTGGTGACCACGAGTGACAGTGAGTCGTCACAGTCCGGCTCCGCTGACTGGCTGGTGTTGATGCTGGTGTTGGTGGTGTTGTTACACCGTTGCGTAACTTTCACTGGGGATGGGTCCCCCCAGGTTTTATCAGTGGAATGTGATACAAACAAGGCAATGGTGTGCTTTAGGACCATGCGTACGCCTCAGAGCGGTCGGGTAGGCTGTTTGGAGTGTTGATCTGACATACATTTTTATAATAATAATAATGTCTCCCCACTTCTAAAACCAAAGTTGCACCCCTGTTGTTACACTCAGCGTGGTCCACCCTAGTGCTGTTGAAACTATAGTACTCTGGAGGAGTCTCCTGGTCCAACATGGGGAAGTCTGCCGTCTGGTCGTGCATGGACATGGAGATGACCATGGACTCATATTGGTCATGGATGGCAGACAGGCTCTGCATCTCCAGCTCTATATCCGGAGAGAAGCTAGCCTGGGCTGACGGGTCCTAACACACCATCAAACTACTGCTGTTGCCATCCTGCCACCCTCCTTCCTCCCACAGCTGAGACAACAGCTGGACCTAGGTGCAGTGCCCCTCCTGTTGGCCTGGAGAATTCTCTGTGGCTCCAATATGGCCGTCACTGGTATCACCACAGGCTGACTGGAAGTTGTCCTGTAGGCTGACTAGACAGCCCACTGCTGGGGTAGTGAAGGGCTGCTGAGGCTGACAGGCCCTGAACTGCGGCACTGTTCCTGCTGCCACCTGGTGGAGACTTGGACTGTCTGGACTCCTCTGTGCCCTGAACAGTTGAACAGATTTAGATCCTCTTTCATGTTGTTGGGAAGAGGAACAAAATAACCTGGTTGTATCAAAATAAAGAAACAATGAAGCTGAAGTAAAATAACTTTGATGCTGTGGTGATGAAATCAATGTCCATTCGTGGGATTAATAAAGTCCTCCTCCTACTACCAGTACTACTACCGCTACTACTACTGCTACTGCAACTACTACTACTACTTCTACAACTACTACTGTCTACTACTACTACTACTATTACTGTCTACTACTACTACTACAACTACCACTACTACTACTGCTACTACTACCACTACTACTACTACTACTGTCTACTACAACTACTACTTCTACTGCTACTACAACCGCTACTGTCAACTACTACTACTACTGTCTACTACTACTACTACAACTACTACTGTCTACTACTACTACTACAACTACTACCGTCTACTACTACTACTACTACTACTACCACTACTACTACTACTGCTACTACTACAACTACTACTGTCTACTGCTACTACTTCTACTGCTACTACACCTACTACTGTCTACTACTACAACTACTACTGTCTACTACTACTACTACTACTACCACTACTACTACTACTACAACTACTACTACTACTACTACTACTACTTCTACAACTACTACTGTCTACTACTACCACTACTACTACTACAACTACTACTACTACTACTTCTACTACTACTACCGTCTAATAATACTACTAGCACTACTACTACTTCTACTACTACTACTACTGTATATTACTACTACTAGTACTACTACTGTCTATTACTGCTACTACTACTACTATTTCTACCGCTGCTACTACTATTACTACTTCTACTACTACTACTGTCTATTACTACTACTACTTATACCACTACTTCTACAACTACTACTTCTACTACTACTGTCTACTACTACTACTACTGCTACTACAACTACTACTTCTACAACTACTACTACTGCTACTACTACTACTACTGCTACTACAACTACTACTACTACTGCTACTACAACTACTACTTCTACTACTACTGTCTACTCCTACTACTACTGCTTCTACTACTACTACTACTGTCTATTACTACTACTAACACTACTACTGTCTATTACTACTGCTACTATTTATACCGCTACTACTACTATTACTACTACTACTACTACTACTACTGCAACTACTACTACTGATACAACAACTACTACTGCTAATACTACTTCTACTACTACTACTACTGTCTATTACTACTACTACTACTACTGTCTATTACTACTGCTACTACTACCACTACTACGACTACTAGTACTACTACTGTCTATTACTACTACTACTACTACTACTACTACTGTATATTATTACTACTACTACTACTAACACTACTATTACTACTACTACTACTGCTACTACTACTGCTACTACTATCGCTACTATTACTACCGCTACTACTACTACCGCTACTATAACTACTACTATTACTACTACTACCACTACTGTCTACTACTACTGTCTACTACTACTACTACTACTACTACTACTACTACTACTGTCTATTACTACTATTGCTACTACTACCACTACTACTACTACTGTCTATTACTACTACTGCTACTACTGTCTATTATTACTACTACTACTACTACTAACATTGCTACTACTACTACTACTACTACTACTACCACTACTCCTACTACTGTCTATTACTACTATTGTTACTACTACCACTATTACTACTACTGTCTATTACTACTACTACTACTCCTGTATATTATTACTACTACTACTACTAACACTACTACTACTACTACTGCTACTACTACCGCTACTACTACTACCGCTACTACTACTACTACTACTACCACTACTTCTTCTTCTACTACTATTACTACTACTGTCTACTACTACTACTACTACTACTATCTATTACTACTATTGTTACAACTACCGCTACTACTACCACTACTACTACTACTGTCTATTACTACTACTGCTACTACTGTCTATTATTAATACTACTACTGCTACTACTACTACTATTACTACCACTACTGTCTACTACTACTGTCTACTACTACTACTACTACTACTGCTACTACTACCACTACTACTACTGCTACTACTACCACAACTACTGCTACTACTACTACTACTACTACTGCTGCTACTACTACAACTACTACTACTACTACTGTCTACTACTACTACTGCTACTACTGTCTATTATTACTACTACTACTACTAACATTGCTACTACTACTACTACTACTACTGCTACTGCTACTACTACCACTACTCCTACTACTGTCTATTACTACTATTGTTACTACTACCATTACTACTACTACTGTATATTATTACTACGACTACTACTACCACTACTACTACTACTACTGATACTACTACTGATACTACTACCGCTACTACTACTACCACTACTACTACTACTACTACTACTAACACTACTACTACTACTACCGCTACTACTACTACCACTACTTCTTCTTCTACTACTATTACTACTACTGTCTACTACTACTACTACTACCACCACTACTACTACTAATATCTATTACTACTATTGTTACTACTACCGCTACTACTACCACTACTACTACTACTGTCTATTACTACTACTGTCTATTATTACTACTACTACTGCTGCTACCGCTACTACTGTCTACTACTACTGTCTACTACTACTACTACTACTACCACTACTACTACTACTACTACTGCTACTACTACCACTACTACTACTGCTACTACTACCACTACTACTGCTACTACTACTGCTACTACTACCGCTACTACTACTACTACTACTGCTGCTACTACTACTTCTTCTACTACTACAACTACTACTACTACTACTGTCTACTACTACCCGCTACTACTACTACTGCTACTACTACTACTGTCTATTACTACTACTGCTACTACTGTCTATTATTACTACTACTACCACTACTTCTACTACTGCTGCTACTACCACTTCTTCTACTACTACTGTCTATTACTACTACTACTACCACTACTACTAACGCTACTACTACTACTACCGCTACTACTATAACTACTACTCCTGCTACTACCACTTCTTCTACTAGTACTACCACTACTACTACTACTGTCTATTACTACTACTACTACTACTACCTACCGCTTCTACTACTACTGTCTATTACTACTACTGCTACTACTACTACTACTACTTCTTCTACTACTATTACTTCTACTACTGTCTACTACTACAGTTTACTACTATTACAACTCTGGCTCCTCCTCCTCCTACTGTCTACTCCTCCTCTTCCTCTTCGTCCTCCTCCTCCTCCCTCTCCTACACCTTCTCTTCCTCCTCCTGTCTACTCCTCATCATACTTCCTCTCCTCCTCCTCCTACCACGACTACTGTCTACTCCTCCTGCTTCTTCTCCCCCTCCGCCTCCTCCTCCCTATCCTCCTCCTCATACTAATCCTTCTTCTCCTACCCTCCTCATCCTCCTCCTCCCCCTCCTCTCCCTCCTACTCCACCTCCTCCTCCCCTCCCCCTCCTTCTACTCCACCTCCTCCTCCCCTCTTCCTCCTACTCCTCCTCCCCTCCTCCTCCCCCTCCTTCTACTCCACCTCCTCCTCCCCTCTTCCTCCTACTCCTCCTCCCCTCCTCCTCGTCCTCCCCCTCCTTCTACTCCACCTCCTTCTCCCCTCTTCCTCCTACTCCTCCTCCCCTCCTCCTCCTCTCCTCCCGTCCTACTACTTCTCCTCCTCCCCTTTTCCTCCTCCTCCTCCTCCTCTCCTCCCCCTCCTACTACTTCCCCTCCTCCCCTCGTACTCCTCCCCTTGTACTCCTCCCCTCGTATTCCTCCCCTTGTACTCTCCCCCTCATACTCCTCCTCCTCCTAAAAAAGCAAATGTTATGTTATCAAATATAAACTGTTAATAAAGTATAAGAAAATGATTAATTGAGTAAAATATACAGAGTAACGTGAGTATGGTATGTAGGCTATTCTTCCTTAAGGATAAATCAACCTGTGTTAAAACAGAAAATAGTTCAAAGACAAGCAGAGCCATAACTCAAGCAGAGCCATTACGTTTCACATAAACCAGTTGTCTGGCTACTTCCAGAGCAGGATGCCTCTGCAGAAACTGATGGAATACTCCTTCCTCTGTGGAGAAGAAAGTTGAGGGGAAGGACAACTAATCCGTTGCTCAGTTTTTACTGAGTCTATAGTAAGTAGGCTATGTCAATATAATTAATATTTTACAGTCATTTGGTATCACTGGGTAGGGATTCTATACAACTGTTTTGTAAATCGACTGCCAAACTATAATGACACAAATGGGAGCTTTCGTGCTTGTGTTGCTCTGTAATACATTTCCTGGTCCCTGCTGTACTTTGTATAAACTTCCTGTCCTCTACAGGCAGGGATAAGTACCAACCCAGCAGCTTGGGGTCAGTTCCTGGAAACGGGTGACTTTCACCAGGTCAAACACAGACCTGTAACGTACAGAGTTAGGTCTACGTTGCATCCCGATTCTCCAAACTTCTCCCAAAATGTGCACTTGAACACTCCCTTCTTAGATTTAAAAGGATTGGAATGGTGTAAGTATTGCCTGGACAGAGTTTCCACCATTGTTAAATCCATGACAGGGAGTTTGCAAGTGCACACTTCTGGAGAAGGGTGGAGAAATGGGACGTACAAACAGACTATTTCATGTTCATCATTATCTAATTATAGTACAGAGAAAGTGCTGGGACTGATAGACATGGTCTATACCTGTTGAGAAGGAATTTCCTGCCGTCCTCTATCGACAAAGACAGAGGGGCTGTATTGAAGTAAAGGAACTTAATGCATGTCATGTACCAAAGCAATGAGAGGGAGACTAGATAAATGGGTTGGACATAATATTATTTATTTTGTATTAATATGGCCTAGCTCAAGTTAAAAAGTGAACATGCATTCCATTGGTTATGAGATTTGTGTTGTAAGAGGAAGCATTCTTCTTTTGCTTATTACTTTGAATAGTGTGTTTTGAACATTTTGAAGCGATTCCCGTTGACTTACCAGCCAAGTTGTTCATTGCATTTTGAAACCCACGTTGGTTATAAGGCACAATATGCATCTGGATCACCCCTGATGCATAGGGGATCTGTGACATAGTGTCACGCCCTGACCTTAGAGATCCTTTTTATGTCTCTATTTGGTATGGTCAGGGTATGGTCAGAAACAATAACAGTCTTGAACTTTTTTGGCAGCATAGTGATAAATTCTTATATCCTGTACAATGAGGAATTCAACCACAAAATACTAGTCTTCTCCCATTTTTTTAACCATTGCCCCCACCCACAAGGTGTATAAACAACAACAAGAAAGAAGAAACAAGAAAGAATAAAATAAGATAATAGATACAAAACAAAAACCTGAAGAAAATAAATCAATCAACTCTAATTAGCACATGTAGGACAGTATGCAGTGTGTGTCCATGGACTTTACAGATGAGTTCAGCCTCAGGTGGATCAGGACAAGATTCAGCCCACTGAACAGCTTTCACAAGCGCTGCAGAGGCTGCTGTGCGGGGGAGGCGCTCCCTTCTTTGAATGTGTGGGGTTACAAATGCCTTTCCCAGCTGTTCCAGGAACACCCTCCTCTTGTTCCGCTTATAAGGCATCCAGGTAGGGTTGATCTTGTTCCATATCACAAAGGCATTGTATTAGGACACATCAATGATGTTATGGGAGATGACCAGGGGCCAGCGGGCAGTCATCCTCCTGTAGCTGTAAGTTCCAATCACCTTGTCCAGGTTGTCCACGCCTCCTTTGTTGTGGATGTAGTCCAGGATGATGGCTGGCTTCCTGTCCTCACGATCACTGATCTCAGCCGTTTTGTGCAGTGTGCTCAGGAGGACCACATTATTGTTCCTCTTTGGGAGGTAAGAAACTAGAGTGGTGGTGGGGGTGAAGGCAAACTTTGATGAGAAGGCCTCTCACCCCCTTGTTGCGAGTAGTACAGGGGGGAGCTCAGGCTTGTTCTTTCTAACTGTGGCAACCATGGTGATCTTCCTCTTCAGGAGCTACTGGCTGAGTTCAATGTCAATTTCTCATTGTGTGTGTGTCTTTGTGGTTTTTGCGGTGTAACGGTCGTTGTTGGAAGGATTGGACCAAGGTGCAGCGTGGAAGGCGTTCATCATATTTATTAATGTGAACCAGCAACAAAACAATAAAGAGGAACAAAACGAACGTGCAGCTTTGTAGTGCAAAGGCTACAATACAAAAACAAGATCCCACACACAACAGGTGGAAAAAGGCTGCCTAAATATGATCCCCTATCAGAGACAACGATAGACAGCTGCCTCTGATTGGGAACCATACCAGGCCAACATAGAAATACACAAACTAGAGTACCCAGCCTAGTTACACCCTGACCTAACCAAAACACCCCCCCCCCCCCCCCCCCCGCAAAACCTGACTCTATGGGGGAGGGTCCGGGTGGGCATCTAGCTTCGGTAGCGGCTCCGGTTCAGGACGTAGACCCTGCTCCGCTCGCGGATCCCTCCGCTTGCGTGGAACCAGACCGTGGATTGTCGCCGGAGGCTCCGGACCGTGGATCGTCGCCGGGGACTCCGGACCGTGGATCGTCGCCGGAGGAAATGGACCGTGGATCGTCGCCGGGGACTCCGGACCGTGGATCGTCGCCGGAGGAAATGGACCGTGGATCGTCGCCGGGGACTCCGGACCGTGGATCGTCGCCGGAGGCTCCGGACCGTGGATCGTCGTCGGAGGCTCCGGACCGTGGATTGTCGCCGGAGGAAATGGACCGTGGATCGTCGCCGGGGACTCCGGACCGTGGATCATCGCCAGAGGCTCCGGACCGTGGATCGTCGCCAAAGGCTCCGGACCGTGGATTGATGCCGGAGGAACCGGACCGTAGATCGTCGCCGGGGACTCCGGACCGTGGATCGTTGCCGGAGGCTCTGGACCGTAGATCGTCGCCGGAGGCTCCGGACCATGGATTATCGCAGGAGGAAACGGACTGTGGATCGTTGCCGGGGACTCCAGACCGTGGATCGTCGCCGGGGACTCCGGACCGTAGATCATCGCCGGGGACTCCGGACCGTGGATCGTCGCCGGGGACTCCGGACTGGGAACCCTCGCTGAAGGCTCTGGACTGGGAACCCTCGCAGGAGGCCTAACCAAAATAGAGAATAAAAAGGCTCTCTAAGGTCAGGGTGTGACATGCGGTGTGTAAATTATTTTATAACTGCTGGGTCAAAATGACCCTAAGACAATCTTTGTACCCTGGTGGTGTACAGCTTTCATGAAAATATGAACAAAGGCAACGTTTAACTTTTTCTAATTTGGGGTCACTCTAGTTTGGGGTCACTCTAATTTGGGGTCACTTTTTCAAGTTGAAAAAATATAATTTAGGTTTTCTCAGTTTTTCTCTAAAAAATAAAAGCTGAAATAAATCCTTCTCTCTACTATTATTGTGACATTTCACATTCTTAAAATAAAGTTGTGATCCTAACTGACCTAAGACAGGGAATTGTGAAATGTCACAATAATAGTTGAGAGAAGGATTTATTTCAGCTTTTATTTCATTCATCACATTCCCAGTGGGTCAGAAGTTTACATACACTCAATTAGTATTTGGTAGCATTGCCTTTAAATTGTTTAACTTGGGTCAAACGTTTTGTGTAACCTTCCACAAGATTCCCACAATAAGTTGGGTGAATTTTGGCCCATTCCTCCTGACAGAGCTGGTGTAAGTTAGTCAGGTTTGTAGGCCTCCTTGCTAGCACACACTTTTTCAGTTCTGCCCACAAATGTTCGATGGGATTGAGGTTAGGGCTTGGTGATGGCCACTCCAATACCTTGACTTTGTTGTCCTTAAGCTATTTTGCCACAACTTTGGAAATATGCTTGGGGTCATTGTCCATTTGGAAGACCCATTTGCGACCAAGCTTTAACTTCCTGACTGATGTCTTGAGATGTTGCTTCAATATATCCACATAATTTTCCTCCCTCATGATGTCATCTATTTGTGAAGTGCACCAGTCCCTCCTGCAGCAAAGCACCCCCACAACATGATGCTGCCACCTCCGTGCTTCATGGTTTATGACTGTTTTGGAGTAGTGGCTTCTTCCTTGCTGAGCGGCATTTCAGGTTATGTCGATATAGGACTCGTTATACTGTGGATATAGATACTTTTGTACCTGTTTTGTCCAGGATCTTCACAAGGTCCCTTGCCATTGTTCTGGGATTGATTAGCACTTTTCGCACCAAAGTACGTTCATCTCTAGGAGACGGAACGCATCTCGTTCATGAGCTGTATGACGGCTGCGTGGTCCCATGGTGTTTATACGTGCGTATTATTGTTTGTACAGATGAATGTGGTACCTTCAGGCGTTTGGAAATTGCTCCCAAGGATGAACCAGACTTGTGGAGGTCTACAATTTTTTTCTTTTGATTTTTTCCATGATGTCAAGCAAAGAGGCATTGAGTTTGAAGGTAGGCCTTGAAATACATCCACAGGTACATCTCCAATTGACTCAAATTATGTCAATTAGCCTATCAGAAGCTTCTAAAGCCATGAAACCATTTTCTGGAATTTTCCAAGCTGTTTAAAGGCACAGTCAACTTAGTGTATGTAAACTTCTGACACACTGGAATTGTGATACAGTGAATTATAAGTGAAATAATCTGTCTTTAAACAATTGTTGGACAATTGACGTGTTTCATGCACAAAGTAGATGTCCTAACCGAATTTCCAAAACTATAGTTTGGAAAACGAGTTTGAATGACTCCAACCTAAGTGTATGTGAACTTCCGACTTCAACTGTATTTATTTAAAAAATGTTTTTGATATATATTTTTTGCTAAGAAAACTTTTTTGGGGGGGGGTGGCATGCTGCCATTTGGGGAACCTTGATGTACAGCTTTTAGTTTAATCAGCAAAAATATGGATGGAAACGGTATAAGAACTAGATCTGGAACTGAAAGCACTAGTAAAGCCAGGTAAGGTTGTTTGACCGACAGGTATTTCATATTTACAGGAGGGGGAGCAGGTAACTGCCTAGTGGCGGCTATTCAGCAGCCTTGCAGTCAGCGGCGGTGGAGTGGCCGTACCAGGCTGGAATGGAGTCCAACAGTATGCTCTTGATGGTGTTCCTGTAGACCACTATGAGGGCCCTCAGAGACAGGCTGAATTTCTTCAGCCTCCTGAGGTTGAAGAGTCTGATGTGTGTATGTGTGTCCACTAGGTAAAGTATGTTGTGCAATACAGGATTAAGGGCAGTTGTTACAGCTCCTTGAGAGAGATCAGGATTGGGTCTAATCAGGGGTTCATGTGAAGATCAACATCTCACTCTCTCTACCTACGTATGTTCCTGTATTCTCCTCACTCGTATTTAAATCCAGCTAATAGACCACATTTCATCATTCGTTTTATTTCATGAAATAATACAAAAAATCTGCAGATAACCCAAAGAAAACACTTTGTGTTGTCCCAAAAGCCAAGGCTTCAAATAGCCTAGTTTAGTCTCAAAAAGAGGATTCGCCTGTTACAATGTGACATCCACAGGAGGTTGGTGGCTCCTTAATTGGGGAGGACGGGTTCGTGGTAATGGCTGGAGTGGAACACGTGGAATGGTATCAAATACATGTTGTTCCAGCCATTATTATGACCCGTCCCTCCCCAGCAGCCTTCCCTCAGCAGCCTCATTACCAGTGGAGGCTGCTGAGGGGAAGACGGCTCATAATAATTTATGGAACGGAGTCAATGGAATGGCATCAAACCATGAGTTTGATGTATCTGATACCATTCCCCTATTCCTCTCCAGCCATTACCACGAGCCCGTCCTCCCCAATTAAGTTACATTGTTAAAATGTTACTATAAAACATTCCTCTTCTAAAACCAGGAACCACTCTGAGTCAGATTAGGGTGTGTCTCTTACCGCTCCTACTGCATTGAAAGCAGCAAACTGTAGTGAGTCCTGGCCCTGTAACTAAAACCTCTATATGCATTAGCTGCCTGTCCCACATCTTGTTTTTCAGAGAGAGGATCAATAAGTCGCTTTGGATGTAGTCATTAGCTGTCTGTGTGGTCAAATGTATGTTGATGGACCGTCCATTTAGTTTGTGCACACTGTCATAAATTGCTCTCTGAGCGTTTTTCCGACCGTCTTTTCACCACATAATATGACTGTATAGAGGTGTGAGAAACCGGGGGTGATATTTGACTCTGACTCTGTTGATTGTGATTAGTGGGCCAGTTCTATTTGGCAAACCTGGGTTCAAATAGTATTCGAAATATTTTAAATATTTTGAGCATTTGCTCTAGCTGGCCTGTAGTGCCAGATGGGCTGGGTTTCGAGTTTTGGGGATATTTGGTTAGTGTATTAAGCCAGGCAAGCTCAATCGAGCACAGATAAAGTATTTGAAATGATTTCAAATACTATTTGAACCCAGGTCTGCTATCTGGCCCGCACTAAGATTTCCAGGGAGGATTGAAGAGGGTGGGGCTGAAGGTTAAGTGGCTTTCTAAGAGTGGATGTTACCACAGTGATGTGTCATCTGATCAGACTCAATCTGATCAGTGCATCCTCAGTAAGTGGATCAAGCCCGTCAAATAGGGATCAGTGCTAAATCCTAATTGGGAGAGAGGGTGAGTGAAGGGACGGTGTGTGAGGGGGAGGGAAGACTTGCATTATTAGAAAGAGATTTACAGTGAAGGAAGGTACGTACATTGATAAGACTTTGGTAATCAATTTCTGAAAATAAACTAGATTGTATTTATTCACCATTGAATTTGTGGTCTTATTTTTTGAGTAGGCCTGGCCTACCACTGCAGTGATTATAGTCAACTGCCTTCTCAAGCAGGTTTTCCAAGAAAGTTAAAAAACTACCCCTCACTCATCTATTTTACATACAAAAGTGCAACTGTTCTTCCAATGTAGTTCACAGAGTGCTGTTGTCCAGGACCTCAGAGTATATTTTGCAGACCCGTACATCTGAGACATACATTTCATGCATTTTACATGAAAACTATTTTTTTTTCTATCTCCTATTGTTTGACCTCAAACTGGGTAATTGTTTTAGTGATGGAATTGTAAGCTGAACTAGTCTCCTTTTGTGCATCCCAAAACCTTCTTAAGAATAAATGTATTCGTAACTGCCATTTTATCCTTAACTATAGACTTATGAAGAAAGTTGTAGGCTAGTGTAACGGTATGTAGTGTATGTTATATAGGTCGTTGGTACTCTCCTTCAAGACTGAGGTGAAAATATATAATTGAAACTCAACGTCTTGACATACATAGCCTAACATCTGTGTCTAGATTTTGAAACACAAGGGTGAGAACCGAGAGTGTAGCAGAGTTGATTAAATAAACATCAGTTATGACTGAGTGATGCTCCATACCTTCAGCGTAGGCAGACTCACAGTCAGCGACCCAAATGGCACCCTATGGGCCCTGGTCGAAAGCAGTGCACTATATAGGGAATAGGGTGCCATTTGCGATGCTGACACAATGGGCTCTCCAGCCAACCCTACTAGCTGTCCAGATGCAGTTGATGTCAGGGTCCCACTGGGGCCTTTAACAGCACTGAGAAGCGCTCTTCTCTCTTTTCTCTGCCAATCGATGGAGATTCAGCGAGAGCGAGAGATGAAGAAATAATGTGTGAGAGAAAGAGAGCAGCGAGCCAGACAAGTGATGGAGGGCCTACCCATCTCTGGCCCTCCATCACTTTGAGCTTTTAGAGAGCGCTGGAATACTGAAGAATAAAGAGCTGGACAGGTTCAGAGGGCCTCCATCAACAGTCAGTAGCTAGTGAACATACAGGCAAATGGATAAGATTCCACCAACCGCACCATTGAATGCACAGTGGTGGTGGAGGGAGCGTATCAATAGAATAACACTTCAAAATGATATGTAGATCATGTTTAAAACTGAATCTCCCTTCTGAAGTATTCCTTACTGAAGTAGACCAGCTGTAGTTTGTGGTTGGTCTCTTTTGAAAAGGTAGTATTAGTAACAGAATCACTATCTGTAAATCACTCCTTTATCCTTAACAGCTCCATGTAATCCTAGTTAGTTTTTACACTCAACTGAGGAAAGCATGAATCTTTAATTCATAGAAATATTTAATACACAGATTGCATTCTTGTTACGTATTGGCAGGTTGACTTGTTTACTGCGTCATTTTATAAAAATATGCCATGATTATGCTAGTACTGTATTTAAAAAGATGGTATTTTCAAGACTACTGTATTGTAAACCAAATCATGAAAATGCATTCAGCTGAACAGCAGCTAATGTTTGTCCTTGTACAGGCTCAGGGAATGTTTGTTCTTGTACAGGCTCAGGGAATGTTTGTTCTTGTACAGGCTCAGGGAATGTTTGTCCTTGTACAGGCTCAGGGAATGTTTGTCCTTGTACAGGCTCAGGGAATGTTTGTTCTTGTACAGGCTCAGGGAATGTTTGTCCTTGTACAGGCTCAGGGAATGTTTGTTCTTGTACAGGCTCAGGGAATGTTTGCTCTTGTACAGGCTCAGGGAATGTTTGTCATTGTACAGGCTCAGCAAATTTTTGTCCTTGTACCGGCTCAGGGAATATTCCACTCCTACGCAAAGTTAAAACTAGCCTGCTTGAAGAATAATCCAACTTTCAAGAATCCTTTGGACATGTCATGCCAGCCTAAAAAAAAAAAAAAGAGCCAAACAAACTCACTGCTTTCATTCATTTTACTGCAAGTAGTCTTTGTCTCTGTGGGGGAATTTTGGTTTCACCACTGTGCATACATAAAAACACAATTCAAGCATAAACAAGGACATGTACAGGTAGAAAAAGTGCAATTCATGAGAGCACGATGATCAATGATTCATCTGTAAATTACGTAACAATTGCCACTGATTTCCAGGGAGTCCTGCCATATTCTTTTGTCAGTGTTGCTAAACCATTTGCAATAGGAGAGTAGACGGTAATATTTAACAAAGGAAATATCAAAACGGGAGAAAAAGAAAAAAAAAAGCACGTGACTCAGTAATTAGCAAAGCCAAGCACTTCAGTGCAGAACATCAGCTTAGACCCAAATGGCACCCTATATAGTGCACTGTTTTTGACCAGGGCCCTAGATAAGTAGTGCACTATAGGGAATAGGGTGCCATTTGGTAACGCAGTCTGTGTGAGGATGAGGCGGAGCGGGAACAGGGAACGACGAAACAGACCAGACCACAGGAAGTGAAGCAGAAAGAAGAGTTTATTGTACCCAGTACAGATCATTATAAACTTTGCAGTGTAAAGGTACACATTGTGAAGAGGGAGAGAAGGTGAAGCCTATACAAGTTCAGACAACCCTTGGTCAGGTCAGGGTAGAGACTAGAGGTGGATACTCACATCTCTTAACTGCCTGAATTGGCACCTTATATATATAGTGCACTACTTTTGACCAGGGCCCATAGTTCACTATATAGGGAATTCTTTCCCTCCTTAAATTTAACTAGGCAAGACAGTGAAGAACAAATTCTTATTTACAATGACAGCCTACCCAGGGCAAACCCGGACGACGCTGGGCCAATGTGCGCCGCCCTATGGGACTCCCAATCAAGGCCAGATGTGATACAGCCTGGATTCGAACCAGGGACTGTAGTGACACTCCTTGCACTGAGATGCAGTGCCTTAGACCGCTGCACCACACTGAATGGAACCCAAGCCACACTACTTCTTTATACCTAATACTATTTTCTCGCTCTTCATCCTACCATTTCACTCACCAATTACAGCCTCTAAAAAGAAAACTATCTGCAGTAATAATCACGTCACAGGGATACATGTGTTATAGGCAGAACTATACAATCAAATCAGATGCAGACTTAGCAAAAATATATATTTATATAAGTTTGTCTTTTCCCCCCCCATTTAAGAAACAAACAAAATGCAGAGAACTTTCACAATTTGTCTTCTTTGTCCAGAGTAGAGTAAAGCCATATGTTAGTGGACAGTTTGTTTGAATACACTGTCATGCAAAGAGAAGCAGAGGTCTCTCGTTGACAACCTGCAATTGGTAGAAAGAGGACTCCAGGGAAAGGTGTATAATTCCACACCTTCGCATGCAATGTCCTGAAAGATGCCATCCTGGTGCATTTAAGAATCTAGTACTCACTGCCGAGGAAACATCAAGCACCCAAAAAAATGAAAAAAAGCTATAACCCAAGTTATGTAAAAATTCAAAATCTATGGGAAAGATATTGACACAGTTGTCCCCTTTGGAAAATGAAAGACTCCTGCAGGGGATTTATTGTTTTAGGTAGAGCGCTGATTAGTTACAACCTTTAGGAAATATAAGTAGTTTATGAAAAAAATTAAATGTTGTGGAGTGTCAGTATAAATGAGAATGGACCACCAGACAGAGTCTGCATCCTAAATGACACCCTATTCAGTGCACTACTTTTGACCAGAGCCACATGGGTTTTGTAAAGGAGTGTAACCAATTGTAGAATAGCCAGCATACGTTTCTATACCAAGTCTACAGAAACCAACAGGTCTGTGGGTTTGTTTAGAAATATTCAAATGTTACTATTTATTTTTGCAAATCAAAGCCCTTACTTACACAGATCTTATTGTTAATATGTGGCAGAAAAATACATAATTATTGGGGACCAAAAAGGAAACTACAGAATAGTGCTTTATTTATAGATACTTTTGTCAGAATTAACTTTTAATATAATTATTTTAGAAAAAGCAGGTTGTCCGAAATCAGAACTGCTACAATTCTTGCAGTCTACACAGAGATCTATCGGTCAGTCCTCCGGCATGCTGCCATAACACGGCCCCTGGCCCATCACTTCCTCTTCGTCTCCATAGCAATGACGCCAGTTCACCTTGAGTTGAGAGTTGGCGGAGCCACTGCAGTCCATAACACCCTTACTTCCACGGTGCCCTCTCTCTTGGTACTATAGATGAAGCCAAGGAACGTGGTTGGTGCAGGTTTCTCCTCAGTCATTTTAGGGGGAGTGTTAAGTTAATCCGTAAGTGGGCAGGATTGGAGGAGTAATTTAGCAGAGAGAGGGAGGTTTCGGGTTCAGGTTTGATCCAGTTTCTTGCTCAGCCTCAGCAGTTGGAGCTTGATCTCTGGGTTGGGTTGAGGAGCAGCAGGGGGGGGCAGTCAGTACCCGTAGGGTAGACCTACACACTGCTCGCCAGAGTCCACCAAGTAAGGGGTGTTCTTGTAGTGGGCGAGGGGCAGGGTGTCATCATCCACCCCAACGCAGGGCAGGCTGTCTGGGTCGGCCTTCAGGTTGGGCCTCTGGTTGTCAGGGAAGGCCATGGAGAACAGGGCTTCAGGGTCGCACACAAACTTGTACACGTACCTCTCGCCAGCAACCTGGAAAGGACCAATCGGAGAAGAGCAAGTTAGTTAGACCCACAGAATCAAATAGAACACAATAGTTCTAACATTATATCATATGGATTTCTATGGCTGCATCACCCTCCAAGGTTGTATTCAAATGAGCCAAGGAAGCATCAGGCTGTTGCTGAGGAGAAATGGGGAAGGATAGAAAGGGTGAACCTGCCTTTACCTTCTGCATGATTCCCTTCTCATAGTAGTAGCGCAGAGAACGACTCAGCTTGTCATAGTTCATGGCTGGCCTGTTCTTCTGGATGCCCCAGCGGCGAGCCACCTGAAGAGACAAGGCAGAAAACACTAAATCAGTCACAATGCCTGATTGAACGTCTTAAAAAAAGAAGAGAAGAAGAGGGATTGAATGAGTACACTGACTTAATGGCCTGAACTACTACTAGGACCAGGGTAAGGAACTGACCTCTAAAAAGTCATTTGTAAGAGAATCTGTCAAGTTCATCAACAAAAAAATTATTTAAACAATTACAACTGACCTCCTCTGGCTCAATGAGTTTGAACTCCATGCCCCGGCCTGTCCAGGCAATGAAGTGACCGTTGGCCGGGTCATCCAATAGGGTGACCAGAAACTGCCAGAGCTGCAGAGAGCCACGCCGCTGGTAGGGCGGGCCATCACGGTACACAGAGGGCTCCTGCTTGACCTTCCCTGTGGTTGGGGGGGGGGGGGGGGGGGAGAGTGAGCACTGTACTCTGGGGCAGCCTGGCCATCTAGCATGGGAATTTTTACAGGGACCTCAATTACCACAATACTTAGGTGCCGATACAATATGTATTACGATTCAATAATGTGACTTTATTGCCATTTCATGGTCCGAACATATTCCTCACCATATGTCTGCTGCAGATGGACAAGAGAGCCGTGAGAAAATAATTTGACCAGTCATGGAAATAAAAGAGCTGATAATAAAATTGGCCCCGTATTATAAAAGGAGAACAAGCTATGAAGGAAAAGTTTTAGTGCAGGTACATCCAACTAGCACAAAAAGGATATTAAGATAGTTTTGACTATCAATGTCTAACTTGGGTTTTAGTGCAAAATGTTAATTATCTGGCTAATCATGGGGGCCTCAAGGGGAGAAATGAGCCGAGTGGGGGTCTCAATTATAACTAGCGAGTTAAAATTGCTAGTCCACCCGACAGCTAGTTACAGTGTGGTGAGACATTCCTATAAGCTGTGGACTGTGAAGGGGAGCAGGCTACTCATTTTGCACCCGCCTGCCATCCCTGCTGCTCAATGGAGACTTTCTACAGTTCTCCTCCCTCTAGTCAGTGATGCAACAGGCATACTAATAATCCTGTCCTTTCAAATGCTCCCAGCAGCTGAGAAGAGACAGAGTCCTCTGTGATGCTTGTAAAGGACCCCCCCCCCCCCCAGGACAGGATGAACCCCATGCTGCTCAAATAGCTCTCGCCCGGCCCAAGGACGGGCGAGAGCTACTAATGTAAAGTATTTTCTTACCTTCAAGTCTGTCAGGAACCACGCAGGTATCATCATAGTACAGGTGAGGCTCTCTGTCAAAGGAGAAACCTGTGATAGAGAGAGAGATTAGCTAGCCAGGGGAGGGCATGGCAATACAGTCTACATTTTGCTGTGGAGGCCAACTACTATATCCAGGGAGACTAAACTGCTCACAAAGCAATATAGCCAGGCAGCTTCACAAGAGTGGAAAATGATGTTGTGCTAACAATATGCAGACAGCAGTGCTGCTGAGCGGTGTTGAAACAGTGAAACCCTAAACAGGCCTCATTGATAGATGCAACATCTCAAGAGACGTCATGCTAATGTTGACTTCTACCTTGCGGCATGTCCTATTCCCCAACCATGCAGCACTTTATAAGCGCTCAATAAGTCACAACTAGAGAGGCAACAGCTACCAGTAAGCCCTCGTAACATTTTTATTGTGAGAGCTTTGAGTAGGATTTCCTATGTATTTATTACAGAGGAATTCAACTTGAAACATGCCACTGCTAAGACGGAAATGGATACTTACTTTCATGGTTGTTTTGGTAGAAGGTCCCGGCTCTTCCAAATGTAGACTGACAGATAGGCACTTCTAACAGAGGGAGGACGAGACAACATATCAACATCGACCTCTGACATGAGTATATTTAGAACACTGCTCTGCTTGCACGCTAGTAAACGGAGATTGTACATACAAGCAGTATCCATTTACTGCATGTGGCTGGGATACGTTCCGTCTCTGTTCTATGTGTGGTGCAACAACCCATTCCCGTGGTTGGTGACATGAGGATGAACACGATGCATTCTTCACCTCTTATCAACCTGCTGCTGCAGCACTTCCTCTTTTATACAACTGACTTCGACTTAGCAACCAATCAGCTGGGCTGTAGATGTCCACTAGCTATCCCACATCAAATCATGACAAATCAAGTTATGCTTGGCTGGCCCCCATGTGGTCAAGTCCCACCCCCCCGATCTGCTGAGTTGGAAAAGCCCCCAGGGTCCCACTCCACCCCTCTGTTTCCTGTCCTCTCCTAAGGATCAGATCTTTATCACACTTTAGGGCCATATCTACAAAGCATTTACACTGGTATTCTCAAGTTTGGGCTTGTTAAAGAATCATGGAACCTCTATCCAATTGCATTAGATGGCACCCTATTCAGTTTATAGTGCACACATTCTGCCCAGAAACCAAAAGTAGTACACTGTATTGGGAACAGGGTGCAATTTCAGACACATCCGTTGTGGTGAGCAGTCCCAACCAGGAGAGCCAAAAGTGTGATGTGACTATGGTGGCTACTGGCTATGCTCTTATACATCCATCCAGAGAGACAGCCAGAGGCTGGGCCAGTGGACCTTTATGCTGACGTATGTATTTATTTATAGGTTGTAAGAAGCTAAGAGGATTTGGCATTACATCACTGGCCCCCCAATCATAAAGCTTAGAGGGAGAATGAGAGAGGGACAGTGCAAAGCTGGCCTGGGCAGAGGAGGGAAGGAAAGGTGGGTGTTGGTGGCAGAATAGGGACAACAGCTGGGGTGCGTGGGCATCGAAATGAAAAGTAAAACAGAATTCTACTTCTCGTGGGCTTACTTATTAGGTACACAGCGTTTCTATTGGGACAAGGACATGCGGCAATAAGTAAATCGGCATAAGTCCATTGCATTCATTTCAGTGTAAATCTGAAATGAGCATCCATGTTGATGAGCATCCATGTAGTGTTCATACTTGCCTTCTAGCGCCCTCTGTAAACACAGCATAGTGGCCCAAATCTATTCTAGGTAGCCCTAAACTTGTGAAGTAAGTTTCCCTGTGCCTGGGCTTGGGGATGACTGACCCATTTGCTTATCCCTTCTGTCCTGCAGAGGCTCAAGTCAGGCTAAGAGACCCATTTTTACTGGCCTGACTGTCAGAGCAGAGTGGTTGACGTATTTGGAAGTGACATGGTCATGTCTGTGTGTGCGTTACGACTGCTGACGCAGTGCGGTGTAAGGCAAGGGTCTACACGGTTGTGTTTGTTAATGGTTTCTAGGATTTGCTGCGCTAAAACTAACAACCGCGTGCCAGCGAGCAAAATCAACAGGAACGGACACTTTCCCCACCATATAACCAGTCTGCTCCAATGCAGCCTGTCTGGAGGGGACTAACTCTCCTAGGACAGCAACCTGCATCAGAGAGCACCAAGGTTGTTTCCTGTTTCACTTTCCTTTTGTCCTAAGGGTGCACTTATTCACTCCACTTTATGGAAAGAAAGGAACGGTGGAAGAAATATGGTGGAAACTCATGTTTACACCAATCCAATGCATTAAGGAGTGCACACTTAAGGGTAAAGATTTGGAGCCAATGTCAAGACTCACACCCCTCAAACCCTATTACAACCCTGTGGGTCAGCTGTAATGCTGTAGTCTGTGTAGTGTAGCCGACCGATCCAGAGGAGCCTGAAGGTAGCCAGCCACTCACCAGAGTCAAAGCAGAAGTCCTGGGGCTCCTGCTTGATGGCCATGGGGTGGAAGGCAGCCTGAGGGGGGCCCATGGAGGGGACACCCTGCTCTGTGTAGCGAGGGTCCAGCAGCTCCTGCTTGAAGCCGTGTTGAGGCACGGGACCAGGGACCAGGGGTTCAGACATCTGGCGGTGGTAGGGGGGCCTCCCGTCCCTGAGTAGGGCACTGTGGCTGGGGGCCTGCGGTTGGGCCAGGAACTGAGGGTGAGTCCGGCTCTCAGAGGGAGGAAAGGGTAGACATGGCTCCGACATTTGCCTCTGGAACCTGGGGTGGAGGAAGACATGGGAGAGGGTGGGTGGAAGGTTATTATTAATGAAAACTGTGGCTATAAACAAATGTCTGAACAGAGAGATTAATTTTAAGTTCATTAGACTCTTATACTACTGATGGCTATGAAAACTGTAGCTTAAAAACATTTCAGATTTAAAGAGAATGGAAACTTGATGAAAACTGTTTAAATATAAGAGGCATACATTTACAGTAAATCTGAGTTAGAGTCTTCAACCATTGAGGAACTACTGAGCGTCCAGCTTTAGACCAAAACGCAACGCACACGCCACTCAGGAGCCAAATGTACTCAGTGCAATCAAGCCTGCGAATACAAGCTGTAAATGAGATGTTGGGGGCAGGTGTCAATAGCTAGCAGGTATAAAAGATCCTCCAGTGACAGTAAGATAGAGACAAGGCCAACGGCTTCTGGCTACACAAAGATTCCATATTACTGGCTGGTGATGACATGCCCTGCGTTCCAACACATCACACCAGGAGTCCTGTCACAGGTGGGGGTGACAGAGCGGTGGGCTGTTCCCACGGGGGTTCCAACGCTGCCAGCACCTTTCACTCCTCAATATAGGGGACCTTCCCCACCCCTCCACCTCCTAAAGGCAGCATTAGTCACAAAGCCTGATCCTCTCCACTGGTCTTAATGTGTTAAATTGCACGGTGTGTCTCAGAGTGCAATGGAAACGTGAACACCTGTCTTATTGAGATGGATGTTTACATTTAGAGAGGTCAACCTAGGATCAGCAGTTATCTATACAGACAGGCTCATTAGTTAGGATGTTAGTAAACACCTGGATGGAGTCATTCACCTGTTCAGCAATGTTGGATGTTAATCTCCATATTTGCATAAACTCCTAAACCAGTAAGCCAAACCTCAGGCTCTCTCGTGATAAACTCCTATACCAGTAACCCTCAGGCTCTCTCATGATAAACTCCTATATCAGTAACCCTCAGGCTCTCTCATGATAAACTCCTATACCAGTAACCCTTAGGCTCTCTCATGATAAACTCCTATACCAGTAAGCATCAAACTCTCACCTTCAAGACTTGGAAATAAGTAGAAGGTGCTTAACCAACATGAGTAGAGAAGCAACCTAAAAATGTGTAGACGTCATTGGACATCGCTCACCATAAAAATACCCAGTTTTATTAGACAAGTTTAAAAGAATGACGTTTTGGCCTTCAACAGAATCTTCAAGTCTTGAAAGGATGGCATTGCGAGACTACAGTGACCCCAACTCAGAGTCTGACTGATGTGACTGGGTGAAAGGTGTTGCAGTGCAGCATGGCAGGATAGGACCAATCACCTGTGCTCAGGGCTGTAGTTACCATCCTGACTGAGGAGTGAGGGGGGGCAGGGCACAGCGTAGGGTGGGCTCTGGAGGGGGAGTGGCCTCTGCTGGTTGTGGGCTGGGCCAACTGCTTGGTGGTCAGGCTGCAGGGGGTGTGGCCCTTGCGCCTGGTTCCGATTGTGTATTTGATGAGGGGGAGGAGTCTGCTGGCTGACTGGGTGTGTCCTTGGGGTGTTGGTAGAGCTGCATGGTGACACGGGTGTAGAGGGAGGGGTCAATGGCTTATAGGCCCCACTGGGTCTCCTCTCATAGGCACTGTGGAGGGAGACAGAGGCCGGTCAGACAGAAGGCTTGTTTCAGCATGGTCAGAATACTTGGCTCTTTTGTTGGTGTGGTGAAAGGTAACAAAGTGTGTGTGTATATATATATATATATATATATATATATATATAACGGTCCATACCTGTCGCTGTAAAGGCACTTCTCTCCATACGGCATGGGACTCCTTTCCTGGTTACAAGGACAAATCTCTTTGGAAGGACTCAGTTCCCGTTTAATCTTGGATGGTGGGGGGCCATGAAACATTACTGAGAAGAGAGAGGGGAAACACATTAGAAACACTGTTAGCGCTACTTAAAATCAACCTAGAAAACAAGAGTCAGGGGTTATTCAATATCCTCCATTTTTCAATGAATGGACATTGGGGGAAAACAAGAATATCAATCAGCACTGTGAGCCACTTAACCACGTCGCATCCTAACCACGTCGCATCCTAACCACGTCGCATCCTAACCACGTCGCATCCTAACCACGTCGCATCCTAACCACGGCTGGCAGCGCAATAGAAAGTATCATACCATCATCACCGTCCTCACCCGTCAAATGTCCATTACGGACACAGGTTCCCTCCCAAATGGCACCCATAGGGCTCTGGCCAAAAGGTTAGCACTATATGGAATAGGGGGAGCCCTGGTCATTACCCATGAATCACTGTGGCCGTAATTCAATAATTCTCCTCTCTAACCATTAGATCTCCAGTCGGCTCCCATTTCCCGCACCACATAATGGGCCAGTGAAACCGCATATGGGGGCGAGAGGCGTAACATGAGCTGGATACATCACGCTAACTGATGGACCAGGGAAGGGAGGGGTGACAGGGAACCAATAGGCATGTGAGCAGAGCTCCCTGCTCATGCATGCTATAAAAGCTCAGAGCAGGACAAAATGCAGTACTGCCTCAGATGGAACACATGAAAGCGAGAGAAAACTCTCCTAGACAGGGGTCGAGATGATTGGAGGGCAAGGTTCAGTACAGGAGGAGTGTGTGTGGAGCACATTGGCTGCCATGTGACAGCCAGATGACTGAAGGCAGGGCCGGGGCCACGCAGGACAGGGGCCACGCAGGGCTGGTGAATAGAGAGCCTGGCCCGTTTGGCTATGGGGTCGCTGCTAAACACACTATCCTGCACACTTACACATGCACCCAAACGGCTAGGTCAAGAACTATACTGCACAGAGACCTCACTGTGAGCAGACTATAGCAAGCCCTACTACACACCCCAGCATGGGCCTCACTGTCTAAACACGCATGACAGCAGCAACCTTAATAATACATTGCAGCACCTCGGCAGTCATTTACAGTATGCTAGGCTACCATGCAGATCGGGGTCCAAAACAGCAACAAAGACAGATGCCAGCAACCACACCCTGTCTCTGATGCCACATCAGACAAAAACAAACTGTAAAAGGGGAGAATCATAAAACGCTCCACTGAACATAACTCAAATATTTCCCTTGGCTGCCATATAAAAGGCTCTGTGCACTGCTGACAAATGGGGGGAGGTGAAGCTGTACAGTCAGAGAGGGTGAGGGAGAAGGGCTGTGTGGACTGGGACTATTGGATACCCCCACCCGCTGGAATCCATCCCACTCCAGAGGCTGGATTTGAGTGCATGAAAGTGTGAAATCAGATTATGAGCTTGGCTCATGTGATGCCCCACGCCAATCGCCTGATTAAACCCAAAATGGGAGGAGGGGAAAGTCTCCCCAGAGTAAAGCAGGATGTTTTAGTGTAAGAAGAATGGCGTCAAGCCCTGGCAGGATGAAAGCCCTCTAAGGATGGAAGGATAGAGCAGCGAGAGAGAGAGAGACCAGGAGAATGAGACCGAGAGAGACCAGGAGAATGAGAGAGAGAGAGAGACCAGGAGAATGAGAGAGAGAGAGAGACCAGGAGAATGAGAGAGAGAGAGAGACCAGGAGAATGAGAGAGAGAGTGATCGTCAGGGATTGTTATCTTAAACATTCTGAACCCAGTCAATGGAGCAGAGTAAAGACAAAGAATGAACTGAGTTAATAACATTTCTATGGGCAAATGGCTCCTTCAGTGCAGCTCTGTTTAATCCTGAAGGCCTTTCAGACAAGCACAGCAGCAGTCCCGAGATCAGATCTTGCTACATTGTGTGCGTCGGGGAACTTGACACCTCTACATCCCAGCCTGGTATAAATAATACATCTCAGGTACTCACAGCTATCCGACTGAAAATCTGGGACAAACTGTTCATCATCAGGCACCTGGGCTGTGGAGGGAGAAGAGAGAAAGCGTTAAACAAGTGGATACTAACTGGGCCTCCACTGGGTGAACAACAAACTGTAAATCTCATCTTGATGTCTTTATTCAAAAGGAACCAAAGCTATTTTGTTCAATCCACAGAAAAAATGTAAAAAAACATTGGGAAATACTTAGGAACTTTGTTAAAATCTCAAGACAATGGATGAGTAATACCACTCTTGCAGTGGTTCAAGGGTAGAAAATGCCTGTCAAGATTTGTCATTTAATTTAGAGTGCGACAATAAATAAAAAAGTGAACATTGAAAGAAATGTTGTATTTAAATTCAAGGACTCTTAGGTCAGCATAGTTGCTTATTTATGGGACTTCGCTCTAGTTTAATGCACAGGGTAAAAAAATATGAATATTTCAAATTCTCATTTTAGGTTAATCTGCCCACCTGCTCAATGCATCTCAAAAACCATCTGTGAACACAATTCAATCACCCAAAACATTTTTCTCCATTTGGTCACCCTCTTTCCAAAGAATATCCTTATTTTTCTGCCTGTATTGACGACAGCTACTTCAAGGGGAATTGTATTACTTTTCCAAAGTCGTCAGATTATGGATGAGATTGAATTAACATAACCAATGTCTACCAGAGGGCAAGCACTGCCGGGTTGTGCTGATAGCAACAGAATACATCAAAATAAATTCAGCAGAAAAGGGGAAGCATTCAGTATCAACTCTGTGGTATACTTAAGCAATAAGGCACGAGGGGGGTGTGTTATATGGCCAATATGCCGAGGTGCCTTATTGCCATTATAAACTGGTTACCAATTAGAGCAGTAAAAATAAATGTTGTCTCATACCCGTGGTATATTGTCTGATACTACGGCTGTCAGCCAATCAGCATTCAGGGCTTGAACCACCCATTTTATAATTACTAGATAACTTACCTTCTGCAATCCAGATCTCCTGCAACTGACTGAGGTCTTGGAAGAGGTCTGAAACAGAAAAATATTTTAAAAACTGAGCCTACAGACCTCTGTTCAAATGTCAGATTGGTAAGTAGAGAGCACTTTAACAATCCACATTACATATGATAGGTATAAAAAGTATGGCTGTGTCGGGTGGCTCATGCTGATGTCAAAGGGTAACGAAGACGTAGTTGTCCAATTACCTTCCGTGTCCTGGGCGAGTACTGTGTCTACAAACTTCCTTTTCCTGCTGTCTATGATTGGTCTGCTGTATGGTTCCTCCACATGCGATTTTTGCTGCAATGATGAAAACATAACCAACTTATTAGTTAGAGCTGTTTAGTGTGACTCAGCTGTGTATACATGTAAATATGCCTCTGGTGTGAGTCAATTGTCTTGAGAATATTACATCACCTCCACTTCTAGTTGAAATGTTGACAAGCCTCAATCTATTGCTCTGTTTGAATAGCCACACTAGCAAACCATTTTAGAATACATGGCCAATACATTCTGATTCTGTATTGCAAGCAGTATGGAAGTTTGGATATTGGAACAGAGCCAATGACAACCATGCTCCTGATTGATAAAGGGAAAGGGGGGTACCTAGTCAGTGGTCCAACAAAGTATTCAACTGAAATGTGTCTTCCTCATTTAACCCAACCCCTCTGAATCAGAGAGGGGGGGGGGGGGGCTGCCTTAAATCGACATCCAAGAGAACCATACAAATCGAATAATTAGAATGGGCATTCCCATTCAACGGTTCTAGTAATTATATTTCTATGAAGATATGAGGGGCGTGCTTACATTGGGTAGGACCATAAATGGCACTTGCTGGTCGTAGAATCCGTCCATGTTATCCAGGTCTTCAAAGGTTCCCAGAAAAGGGTCTTCGCTTAAAGCGATATCGCAAAAGTCACTTTATGTACTAGCTGTTCAACTGTGGACAAAAACAAATAGAAACCATATGTTAGTAGTTCAACTCTGCTAGAGTACTCCATCATCCAGTTTCTTTCACAAAAATAGACAGACACTTCACTAGAGTCCTATCAGAACCCATATAACCCGCACCTCTTGCTCTTGTTGCCCGACGCCGTTTCCTATTGCAACAACAGCTCTTCTGAACATGCTGGTTTAGAGCATGTCCTGCATGCACAACTTAAATACACTCTGTAGTTGTGTGACGTATGTAACTCTTACATAAAGCAAAGCCAGCCATCTGTTCAGGCGATTAGGAGACTGCAATCATAACCAACTATGACTGAGCAGGGGGAAACCTTCAAGGATGGGTCTTTAACCCTACACTGAGGCATTTGATGCCACCGTATTGTATAGAGCACGAGTGTTATTTTATTTTTAGTTTACTCATTAACGAATTACTGAAGAATATTAGACAACAGAAAAGCCAGTCTATAAATAAATCCAATAGAAACGTCTTGTTACAATATACCTCTCCATACTGAGGCAAACTACTGGTTTCATAGTGACCTTTAAATATAAAACCCTAGCACAGCTTCCATATCCCCTGGGCATAGGGAAGTTAAGTGCACTTGCACGTGAAACCCGACAGAAAGTGGCAGAGAATGGGCTGGGAATAAAACAAATAGTAAATTCATAACCTTACATTCCACGTGGATAGCCCTCCCACTCCAAACCTCCTTGAGCTTGACACGAGTCACTATACTTTCACCCGTTTATTATATTAAATGGATGACTAATAAAGCGATAACTGGCCATTAAAGCGACACAGTAGATACATTGAAAATATGCATTTACCGATGCATAAAATGGTAGTAAAACATTGGACAAATCATAGGGTACAACATTACGCATATTTTAAATCAAGTTTTGAAAACAGTGGCGTTGTCAATGGCCACAAATCCAAAGTAGCAGGTGATCCGTTTTGTATTCCCCCTCCCAAATGTAATTAAAGTTCCCACATTTGATCATGTAACTTGGTGTAGCCTAAACGTAACTACAGATTTTTACTCCAGATAATGAGATCTAACCAAAGATTGTTGGTATCCAATTACTGGGAGTTACAGGATAGGTACTGTTTTGTGAAACAGAGAATTTGACCAACCTTAACTTGGCCATACAGGCTTCGTTATGGATTCGGTCAAATATGTATATTCAAAAAATGTCCGTGTCTAGTTGCATGGTGCTTTAGAATTTCTGAAAATTCTCAGTAATGGATACCAAAAATCTTTGTTAAATCATTATCTGGAGTAAAAATCGGTAGTTGTCCTATAAAAGCAGCAAGTGGAAAGTTGTAGGCAAACAAAAAAGAAAAATAGCCTATATTGCAGACTGCTGATGAAAATCAATCCTCCTATTGAGAAAACTGATTAAGTATTTGAAAACGCTAACGTAATTTATTTCCCCAATAGTTAATGCAAAATGATCCACTAAATAGTAGCTAGTTCAAAGCAATTGAAGGGGTTGATGAATAACATCCATCCGACCGACAACCCCCCCCCCCCTTTTTTTTTTTTTTTTTAATGAAGTGAAACTCGATCCGTGTGAAACACTGCGAAGAAAATAACCTGACCTCTCCATTCATAAAATCAGAAAACAGTCGACCGACTCGGAGATCAAATAAATATGCACTCAGATAAAGAACGAGCAATACTACACAGCACAATTAATACAAAGCGACAGAAAATGGTTGCCAAAGTAAATGTTTTCTTGGAGAAAGATGGCGATCCGTTTTCGCCCATGGCAGAGATCTAAATTTGCTGTTGCAGGCGCTCGTAAACTTATTGATATTCCATCGCCAGATGGATATCCAGGCAAAAATTACAATTCAGATTTCAGACTACTCACCCTGTGCGCGTTTCAGTTCAGTTACAGTATGGCAAGAACGAAATAGAAAAATCCACACACACACAAAAAAAAAAAGACCGAAACGTCTCTGTTCAATGATCAATTGACGCGTTCCATCCGACTAACACAACTTGACTGAGCTTTTAGATAACGATGGCTTGGTTTTCCCTGGGGCTCGAGTGGTACACAGAGGCACACGCTCATTGGCTCGTCGGCATTGTCATTTTTGCGAGTAACCAATGGGCATTAGAAATGTATTAATTATATTTTAAGTGCTCGAGGACCAATGGAAACGTGGATGACTAAAGGTGGATCGGTCCTATTATTTGTTTTTAATGAATGGCTGTGTTTCATTCACTTTCATTCACTTTTCGTCACCGCTGTGAGATGTTTAAAGGGCCAGCTGTGTAATAACCTGGTAGGCTAATAACAGACAGTGGAAATCTACAAACCTATGGTTACAGTTTCACTGTTTGTATGTTTTTATCAAAGACAGATAGGCTAGTCATTTTGAAAACGGATCCAAACAAATGGATAGTTTAATCCTGGGAATATTCAACTGACCCGGACGGTGAACGTGGCACAGTTTATGCACAGCTGCTTTCCTGCTCTAACTGTTCCTTAAATAAGACAAATATAAATTCTAGACAGATCATACCCATAGTATCAACTTTTTAAAAATGTGTTAACTGACTATAAGTAAATTAGTTTAAACCATATGATTCAATGCCAAGTGTTATATTTCAATATTGGTAAACCTATATTTCAAGTTGCAACCTATTTCTTTCAACACTCAACTTACTTTCCCCCTTTGGTTAAACCTAATAAAGAAAATAAAGGCAAACTAATATCTATGCAACCCATTTTTCATTTTGTACCAAGTTGACTTTCACGTTGGAATTACCTATTAATTATTCTTCAATTGTGTTACAGCAATTCAGTTAAATTCCTGTTTATTTCCTGTTAATCAAGAACTGAGTCTGTAATACCAACATGTTTCAAGCAGACCATCATAGACCCTGTGCTCAAGAATACTAAGGTAACCTGCCTAAATGACTACCGACCCGTAGCAATCACGTCTGTAGCCATTAAGTGCTTTGAAAGGCTGGTCATGGCTCACATCAACACCATTATCCCAGAAACTCTAGACCAACTCCAAATTGCATTCCACCCCAACAGATCCACAGATGATATAATCTCTATTGCACTCCACACTGCCCTTTCCCACCTGGACAAAAGGAACAACTACAGTTGAAGTTGGAAATTTACATACACTTAGATTGGAGTTATTTTAAAACTAATTTTTCAACCACTCCACAAATTTCTTGTTAACAAACTATAGTTTTGGCAAGTCGGTTAGGACATCTACTTTGTGCATGACACAAGTAATTTTTCCAACAATTGTTTACAGACAGATTATTTCACTTATAATTCACTGTTTCACAATTCCAGTGGGTCAGAAGTTTACATACATTAAGTTGACTGTGCCTTTAAATAGCTTGGAAAACTCCAGAAAATGATGTCATGGTTTTAGAAGCTTCTGATAGGCTTATTGACATCATTTGAGTCAATTTGAGGTGTACCTGCCTCTGCTTGATATCATGGGAAAATCAAAAGAAATTAGCCAAGACTTCAGAAAAATAATTGTAGACCTCCACAAGTCTGGTTCATCCTTGGGAGCAATTTCCAAACACCTGAAGGTACCACGTTCATCTGTACAAACAATAGTACGCAAGTATAAACACCATGGGACCACGCAGCTGTCATACCGCTCAGGAAGGAGATGTGTTCTGTCTCCTAGAGATGAACATACTTTGGTGCAAAAAGTGCAAATCAATCCCAGAACAACAGCAAAGGACCTTGTGAAGATGCTGGAGGAAACAGGTACAAAAGTATCTATATCCACAGTAAAACGAGTCCTATATCGACATAGCCTGAAAGGCCGCTCAGCAAGGAAGAAGCCACTGCTCCAAAACCGTCATAAAAAAGCCAGACTACGGTTTGCAACTGCACACGGGGACAAAGATCGTACTTTTTGGAGAAATGTCCTCTGGTCTGATGAAACAAAAATAAAACTGTTTGGCCATCATGACCATTGTTATGTTTGGAGGAAAAAGGGGGATGCTTGCAAGCCGAAGAACACCATCCCAACCGTGAAGCACGAGGGTGGCAGCATCATGTTGTGGGGGTGCTTTGCTGCAGGAGGGACTGGTGCACTTCCCAAAATACATGGCACCGTGAGGGAGGAAAATTGTGTGGATATATTGAAGCAACATCTCAAGACATCAGTCGGGATGTTAAAGCTTGGTCGCAAATGGTTCTTCCAAATGGGCAATGACCCCAAGCATACTTCCAAAGTTGGCTTAAGGGCAACAAAGTCAAGGTATTGGAGTGGCCATCACCAAGCCCTGACCTCAATCCTATCGAAAAGTTGTGGGTAGAACTGAAAAACCATGTGTGAGCAAGGAGGCCTACAAACCTGACTCAGTTACACCAGCTCTGTCAGGAGGAATGGGCCAAGATTCACCCAACTTGTTGTGGGAAGCATGTGGAAGGCTACCCGAAACGTTTGACCCAAGTTAAACAATTGAAAGGCAATGCTACCAAATACTAATTGAGTGTATGTAAACTTCTGACCCACTGGGAATGTGATGAATGAAATAAAAGCTGAAATAAATCCTCCTCTCACCTATTATTCTGACATTTTACATTCTTAAAATAAAGTGGTGATCCTAACTGAACTAAGACAGGGAATTTTTACTTGGATTAAATGTCAGGAATTGTGGAAAAACTGAGTTTAAATGTAGTTGGCTAAGGTGTATGTAAACTTCCGACTTCAACTGTATGTGAGAATGCTATTCATTGACTACAGCTCAGCGTTTAACACCATCGTGCCCTCAAAGCTCATCACTAAGCTAAGGACCCTGGGACTAAACACCTCCCTCTGCAACTGATTCCTGGACTTCCTGAAGGGCCGCCCCCAGGTGGTAAGGGTAGGTAACAACACATCCGCCACGCTGATCCTCAACACGGGTGCCCCTCAGGGGTGTGTGCTCAGTCCCCCCCATACTCCCTGTTGACTCATGACTGCACGGCCAGGCACGACTCCAACACCATCATTAAGTTTGCCGATGACAGCCTGATCACAGACAACAACGAGACAGCCTATAGAGAGGAGGTCAGAGACCTGACCGTGTGGTGCAAGGACACCAACCTCTCCCTCAATGTGATCAAGAAAGGAGATGATTGTGGACTTCAGGAAAAGGAGGACCGAGCACGCCCCCATTCTCATCGACGGGGCTGTAATGGAGCAGGTTGAAAGCTTCAAGTTCCTTGGTGTCCACATCACCAACAAACTAACATGGTCCAAGCACACCAAGACAGTCGTGAAGAGGGCACAACAAGACCCATTACCCCTCAGGAGACTGAATAGATTTGGCATGGGTCCCCAGATCCTCAAAAGGTTCTACAGCTGCACCCTCGAGAGCATCCTGACGGGTTGCATCACTGCCTGGTATGGCAACTGCTCGTCCTCCGACCGCAAGATACTACAGAGGGTGTGGCCCAGATGTACTGGGTGTGGACCAGTACATCACCGGTGCCAAGCTTCCTGCCATCCAGGACCTCTATACCAGGCGGTGTCAGAGGAAGTTCATAAAAATTGTCAAAGACTCCAGCCTCCCTAGTCATAGATTGTTCTCTCTGCTACGGCAAGCGGTACCAGAGCGCCAAGTCTAGGTCCAAGAGGCTTCTAAACAGCTTCTACCCCTGAGCCATAAGACTCCTGCACATCTAATCAAATGGCTACCCAGACTATTTGCATCCCCCCCCCCTCCCACTCTATGCTGCTGCTACTCTCTGTTATTATCTATGCATAGTCACTTTAATTACTCTACCTACATGTACATATTTACTTGACTAACTGGTGCCCCCGCACATTGACTCTGTACCGGTACCCCTTGTATATACAGTGGGGAGAACAAGTATTTGATACACTGCCGATTTTGCAGGTTTTCCTACTTACAAAGCATGTAGAGGTCTGTAATTTTTATCATAGGTACACTTCAACTGTGAGAGACGGAATCTAAAACAAGAATCCAGAAAATCACATTGTATGATTTTTAAGTAATTCATTTGCATTTTATTGCATGACATAAGTATTTGATCACCTACCAACCAGTAAGAATTCCGGCTCTCACAGACCTGTTAGTTTTTCTTTAAGAAGCCCTCCTGTTCTCCACTCATTACCTGTATTAACTGCACCTGTTTGAACTCGTTACCTGTATAAAAGACACCTGTCCACACACTCAATCAAACAGACTCCAACCTCTCCACAATGGCCAAGACCAGAGAGCTGTGTAAGGACATCAGGGATAAAATTGTAGACCTGCACAAGGCTGGGATGGGCTACAGGACAATAGGCAAGCAGCTTGGTGAGAAGGCAACAACTGTTGGCGCAATTATTCGAAAATAGAAGAAAATAGAAGAAGTTCAAGATGATGGTCAATCACCCTCGGTCTGGGGCTCCATGCAAGATCTCACCTCGTGGGGCATCAATGATCATGAGGAAGGTGAGGGATCAGCCCAGAACTACACGGCAGGACCTGGTCAATGACCTGAAGAGAGCTGGGACCACAGTCTCAAAGAAAACCATTAGTAACACACTACGCCGTCATGGATTAAAATCCTGCAGCGCACACAAGGTCCCCCTGCTCAAGCAGGCGCATGTCCAGGCCCGTCTGAAGTTTGCCAATGACCATCTGGATGATCCAGAGGAGGAATGGGAGAAGGTCATGTGGTCTGATGATTCAAAAATAGAGCTTTTTGGTCTAAACTCCACTCGCCGTGTTTGGAGGAAGAAGAAGGATGAGTACAACCCCAAGAACACCATCCCAACTGTGAAGCATGGAGGTGGAAACATCATTCTTTGGGGATGCTTTTCTGCAAAGGGGACAGGACGACTGCACCGTATTGAGGGGAGGATGGATGGGGCCATGTATTGCGAGATCTTAGCCAACAACCTCCTTCCCTCAGTAAGAGCATTGATGATGGGTCGTGGCTGGGTCTTCCAGCATGACAACGACCCGAAACACACAGCCAGGGCAACTAAGGAGTGGCTCCGTAAGAAGTATCTCAAGGTCCAGGAGTGGCCTAGCCAGTCTCCAGACCTGAACCCAATAGAAAATCTTTGGAGGGAGCTGAAAGTCCGTATTGCCCAGCGACAGCCCCGAAACCTGAAGGATCTGGAGAAGGTCTGTATGGAGGAGTGGGCCAAAATCCCTGCTGCAGTGTGTGCAAACCTGGTCAAGAACTACAGGAAACGTATGATCTCTGTAATTGCAAACAAAGGATTCTGTACCAAATATTAAGTTCTGCTTTTCTGATGTATCAAATACTTATGTCATGCAATAAAATGCTAATTAATTACTTAAAAATCATACAATGTGATTTTTGGGATTTTTGTTTTAGATTCCGTCTCTCACAGTTGAAGTGTACCTATGATAAAAATTACAGACCTCTACATGCTTTGTAAGTAGGAAAATCGGCAAAATCGGCAGTGTATCAAATACTTGTTCTCCCCACTGTAGCTTCGCTATTGTTCTTTGACTGCTGCTCTTTAATTATTTGTTTGTTTTATTTCTTACTTTTTTAAGGTATTTTCTTAAAACTGCGTTGTTGAGGGATCACGTGACCCCTGAACGAGATGGCCGCATGAACTAGGAGCTCCGCACAAGTAGTTTCCAATTCCTAATCTTACCTCCACTTCAAGTTTAAACTCATTTAGCTTTAGTCAAAAAGTCATGGCGGCTACAAAAGGCGACACTACAGGTAACATTTTTACCCGGACTCGAGCACTAGCGACGGAAAAAGCCTCCAAGAAGCAGCTAGCTTCAGAAAAAGCTAGCGCCATTAGCCAGGAGCAAGAGGACCCGTTCCCCCCCGAGGCCCAACGAAGGCCAACCTCGCACTCTGTCGAAGACATCTTTTCTGAGCTGAGATCCCAACGTACAGAACTCAACACTAAACTAGATGCCATTAACGCTCAGCTCAGTGCGATAGGGGGCAAGGTGACAATCCTGGAAAATGCTTTGCCTGACATAAACAACAAGATAACCATAAACGCGGGGCGCCTGGACGAGGCAGAGAGGCGAATCCTATCCACGGAAAACTTATTGACAGACGCCATGGAAACAATAGCATATGCTAAAAAAAAAATAGAGCAGCTGGAAGAGAAAACAGAGGACCTGGAAAACAGGGGGCGAAGGAATAATTGTGTTCTATTAAATCTGGGCGAAAAAGAAGAGGGAAACATGCCACTGATCCGCTACCTGCAAGACAAACTTCCCGAGTGGCTCCACCTGTCCACCGACAGACCCATAGAACTCGAGAGAGCTCACCGAGCACTGAGGCCCCCACCAGCAGCCAGACAACCACCGCGCCCAATCACCATACGTTTCTTGAGATTCACCGACAAGGAACGAGTCCTACAGGCGGCGAAAACCAACACCATTACAGTGGGAAACGCCAAACTCATCTTGCTCCAGGACCTGTCAGCTGGAATACGCCGAAAGCGCCGAGAGTTTGACGAGGTGAAGAAATGCTCCATTGACCGAGGCATCTTTAGGGGATTCAAATACCCAAACGAGCTCAGGATTCTTTACCAAGGAGCCCTGCGACACTTCAAAACTCCCGAAGAGGCAAAACGTTTTTTGAAAGACAACCCCGGTCAATGAGAAATGGACCAATGACTAAATGCGATTACTATTATTACTAAAGGAGGTAAGACAACATATAGCCGATATCCAAAGACCCACCCGCCCTGCTAAATGTCATTATAGCCGTCTAATCTATATTTATGTTCCTTTAGCTGAGAGGGATAGGCTCCATATTATAACCTAGGCCTACTATATGTAGGCTGGGCTATTGATTTTATTTTCTCCCATTTTTAATGTGGTCTGGACGGGGGCTACGTTGTCATTTACCCAATGCGGGGCGGAGAGGATGAGGCATTTCTTTGGTGGGGAGGGGGAGACGTTGTGCGTTGCTAACTGTTCCCGTTTTTTTTGTTGTTGTTGTGGGAACACAGAATTGTGACTGAGCGGGGAGGTAATAGATCCAACGGGATATGTCGAGTTGTTTGGGAACTCGGCTGGGGTGTTCAGAGACTGTTATTTTATGTAAACCATTTATTTTCCTTTTATGTGAACGCAGCTGTAACTACTATCCACCTTTACCCAGAGATGACTTGCACTAAAGTTCAATTACTGTTCGATGACGATGACTAGTACCTTAAATCTATTGACATGGAACTGCCATGGTCTAGGTCATGCAATAAAACGGAAAAAGATACTATGTGCTCTAAAAAAGGAAAAAGCAGACATCGCGCTATTGCAAGAGACACACCTCTGTGATGCTGAACATGCCAAACTCCGCAGAGCTTGGGTGGGACAGGTGTATTTCTCATCTTTCAAATCCAACAGTAGAGGCACAGCCATACTTATCCATAAGAATGTTCCATTCATAATTGACAAAAACATATCTGATCCGGAGGGGAGATTTATTTTGATAACTGGGTCACTGTATGGGCAACCAATTACTCTCTTAAACATATACGCCCCTAACACAGATACTCCTGCTTTTATGTCGAAAATGATAACCCTGTTCAATGAGCATTGTGTTTCCTTTGGAGTGTTGGCCGGAGATTTTAATTGTACCCTGAACCCAACCCTAGACAAATCATCTCAAGTCCCCACCACAAATCCTAGATCTGCAAAGATGTTGAACTCTCTTACTAAAGAGATGGGACTGATAGATATCTGGAGAGAGACTAATAGCTCATCTATGGACTATACATACTACTCTAATGTCCATAACACCTACTCCCGTATAGATTACATTTTTATCCCAAAGAGTTTCATAAATTCAGCCACGTGTAGAATCGGACCCATAGCGCTTTCGGATCACGCCTTTGTCCACCTCCGCTTTGACCTCTGCAAAAACATCCCGAGGTCAAAGAGCTGGAAATTCAACACCTCCATGCTATCAAACGAAGCATTCCATACATTGGTAACTACATGGATAGACAACTACACACAAGACAACAAAGATTCTCCTGTTTCTCCGGCCACAATGTGGGACGCTGCTAAAGCCACACTAAGAGGTCATCTAATTGCATATGCTTCCTCTAAGAAAAAAGCAATGGAAGCACACAGGCTAGATCTGGAGAGGGAGCTGGAACGCTGTGAAAAAGTACATAAACAATCCACAGACAGCACCTCCTGGAGTCAACTTAAAGCAGCCAAAGCCAAACTGAATTTGGACTATACTCGGGAGATTAAAAAAAAAGTTTTCTTTACTAAACAGAAATACCATGAGTATAGCAATAGGCCTAGTAGATTGCTTGCTTATCAATTAAAAAAAGAGCAGTCAGAGCGTACAATTATGGCTATCCGAACAGCAGAGGACGAGGTCACATATGACCCAAAAAAGATCAATTTAACTTTTCATGATTTTTACTGCAAACTATATACCTCTGAGAGAAAACACACGGAAGCAGAACTCCACTCCTTCCTAGAGGGAATCTCGCTACCTAAACTATCAGAGACTGACCAAGAAGATCTCAACTCCCCCTTCACTCCTGAGGAGATCCTGGAGGCAATTACCTCCATGCCACCTAACAAGTCCCCAGGCCCAGATGGATTCCCCAGAGAGTTCTACAAAGCTTTTTGGCCCCAGCTTAGCCCTATTTTCATGCCAATGCTGGAGGATTTTTGCAAAAACGGAGTTCTCCCAGACTCAATGCGCACAGCTCGCATTACAGTGTTGCTCAAAAAAGACAAGGACCCCCTATCCTGCTCCTCCTTCCGGCCCATAAGCTTGTTGGATTTCGACTACAAAATAATTACCAAATTGCTGGCCAAAAGACTAAACACTCTTCTTGCCAAAATAATAAAAGCGGACCAAACTGGATTTATTAGAGACAGATACTCTTCTGATAACATTCGCCGTCTTTTTGATATTATTGATCAAGTAAACGCACAGAAGACCCCTGTTCTGCTGGCTTCACTGGATGCTGAGAAGGCGTTCGACAGGATGGAGTGGAGCTTTTTGTTCTCAGTCTTAGAAAAGTTCAATATGGGCCCAAACTTTATTAAATGGATCAAATCACTATACTCTCATCCAAATGCCATGGTGACTACTAACGGACTGAACTCTGACAGATTCTCTTTGGGACGGGGCACAAGACAAGGGTGCTCGCTATCCCCCCTGCTCTACTTGTTGGGGGCGGAGCCTCTGGCAGAGTTGATAAGGAGCAATTCAAGTATTACAGGTGTTCCTGCAGGCGGCCTGCAGCACAAGATTTCGCTTTACGCGGATGATGTCTTGCTCTACATATCCAACCCTGAGAAATCCCTTCCTCCCATTTTAGACACAATTGCTCAGTATGGCACGTTTTCAGGTTATAAGATAAATTTTAACAAATCCACTGTCTGCCCTCTCAATATTACACTCACCAGTTCTATGAAGACACTATGCCCATTCCAATGGAAGACACAGGGGTTTCAATACCTTGGGATATTCATAACACCAGATCTGAATAGGCTTTTCAAGGAGAATTATCTTCCACTCCTGGATCGAATCAAAAACAACCTCCAAACCTGGATCTCCCTCCCAATTAGCTTAGTAGGAAGAATTAATGTAATCCGTATGAACATCCTCCCTAGACTGAACTATTTATTTCAGATGCTCCCATGCTATCTCCCAGCTTCCTTTTTCAAAACAATTAACCAAAGCATCACCAAATTTATATGGGGCAATAAAAAACCTAGGATCAAGCTCTCCACTCTATCGAAACCTGAATCTAAGGGCGGTCTTGCCCTTCCCTCCCTTCAATTGTACTACTGGTCCGCCCAAATCCGCAACATGCTAACATGGATCACAAACAGACAAGAGTCAACGTGGATCCAGATAGAAGCCCAATCCTGTGGTTCATTGCCACTAAGCTCAACTATATTCATTAATAACTTTAGTGAAGTGGGCAACATAGCCAAAACATTTGTGATTTACAGCACCCTACTAGCGTGGAGGGACTGTAAGAAATACCTGGGCATCTCCTCCCAAATATGCTCTCACTCGCCTATAGTAGGCAACCCAGACTTGCCAAAAGCCCTGAGGGATGCCAACTTTAATCTTTGGCATACTCTAGGAATCAGGACCTTTTCAGACCTATTTCATCAGAAGACCACTACACTGAAATCCTTTCAAGAGCTCTGCAGTGAATTCAATGTGCCAAGATCCCATTTTTTTTTTTAAATATCTTCAAATTAGACATGTCATCTCCTCATTTACTTCCAAGAGGAGGTTTAGAACTCAGTTGAACGAAGTTGAAACCCTTCTTGTCACAGCACAATCCATTAAAGGCAAAATATCCTATATCTATAGACTCCTTTCTGAGAAAGGAGGCTCCTCCTTTACTCCTTTGAAAATAATCTGGGAAAAGGACCTTGGTCTGACTATCAGTGATGAGTTATGGGCGGAGGTTTGCGACAAGGTATACTGCTCCTCTACTAATGTAAAAATGAAAGAATCGAATTACAAATTTTTGTACAAATTTTATTACACTCCCTTGAGACTCCATAAAATGAAAACAGACATTTCTCCTAACTGTAAAAGATGTACCTCTGAAAGTGGAACCTATATGCATGTATTTTGGAGCTGTAGAGAGATTGCCAGATTTTGGCAATCTATACATACTGCTGCACAGAAAATACTAGATGTACAGTTTGATATGACCCCGTGTCTCTATCTTCTTAATGCCCAGCAGGACTTTGTTCTTGATCCTGACAGAGAAAATTTGCTCATGACCATTACATACTTTGCTAAGAAATGTATCCTTCTATTGTGGGCCTCTAGTACCTCTCCTACATTTAAAATGTGGATTGACCAGATTGTTGACTTTCTCCCTCTTGAAAAGCTCACTTATGACCTCCACAAGAGACAGCCCAAGTTTGATAGACTCTGGTCTCCACTACTCCACTATATCTCAAATTGGACAGAGTGAATGGGGGGATCGGGGAGGTGAGCAGATGCGTGTTGTGTAAGGTGCTGTAAAATCTAAAAACTAATCATTGGCTCGTCATCTCAGCTAAGGCTGGAAATAGCAAATAAGAACCTTGATAGTGCTGCTGCAAGTTCTACATTTTAAATTTTGTTATAATTATTATTTGTGTGTATGTGTGTATGTATGTATATGTAGGTATGTATATATGTATATATATATATATAACATTTTTTTTTTTTTTTATTATTATTATTATTAGTTTTTTTTTAAAGTCTGTCACATCTGTGAATGTGGAATGTGTTTGGTTGGTTGTTTGAAAACTTAATAAAACTTTAAATTGAAAAAAAAAAAACTGCGTTGTTGGTTAAGGGCTTGTAAGTAAGCATTTCACTGTAAGGTCTACTACACCTGTTGTATTCAGCGCATTTGACACAGTTGATTTTATTTTATTTTATTTGTCAATGAAAACCTTTCCAGGCTCATTAGTATCACACTACATACGCATATATCATTTAAGGTTCAGTGCTGGCAGGGAACATATAATAATTTAAAAAAATAACACATTACCTGGAATGACATTCACTCTCACGGGTGGCCAGAAAGGACAAACTGTAAATGTTCTTTCTTGTTTGAAAATGTACTTGTTCCACTCTCATGTTATAATTTTATACAGTATACCCAGAAGGGAGCCACTTGAACCCTGTGTGTGTGTGTGTGTGTGTGTGCCTGCCTATGTGTGTGTGTACCTGTGTGCATGCCTGCGTGCATCCACGCTTGTGTGTGTGTCTGTGCACATATGTGTGTATGTGACGTGGTGGTAGGATTAGTGTCTAAGGGACAGGGGTCACAGTAGTAAACCCTTGTCATTACCACCAAAGCCACTAAATTGGGAGTTATGTATATAAACTTAGAAATATCCAGGGAAATGTGAATAGTAGGAATAGATAAATACATGGATAGTGGCTTCTTTGTTGCCTGGCCCCTAAGGTCTCAGGAGGAGAGGTCAACTTACAGTAGCGGGCCTTTTTATTATTGGCCTGCTATGGTGAAACCCCTTCTGAAGAAAAGTAATCTGGATTCTTCAGCTCTTAACAATTTTTGGCCAATCTCCAACTTTCCATTCTTAAGCAAAATTCTGGAGAAATTCCAATCTGGTTTTTGTGCCCACCACAGCACAGAGACAGCCTTAGTTAAAGTGGTAAATGATCTTAATTAAAGCAAACACAGGTGCCAAACAGCTCTCTGTCCTTGTACTCTTAGATTTAAGTGAAGTACACTGTTTTCCAAGACGGCGTAGCAGTCGGACATGTGTTTGTCTTTGTCTTATCCCTTGTCTTATCCCGTGTAAATAGCCATTTTTTTGGCATATATTTTAATCTCACTTTCTATCTACGAACTAAATATGCTTTCTTGCAACCCGCCTCACCCAATGTGGTACAGATCTGCTATTTTTATTCCTTATAACCTCCATCAGGAGCTAGCCAGCTAACTAGCTACTAGCTTTTAGTCTTTGTTAGCCATGGCTAGCGGTCTTCACCTTTAGCTCGGACACCAGCCAGCTTTAGCTTGGACAATACCTGCCAGTCTGCACAGTGGGATATCAACCCAGAGCATATCGGACTGCTTCTCTCTACCACATCACCGGATTCCTGCCACTCTGGATCATTACACTGGATCATCGCAGCTAGCTAGCTGCCACGCAGTGGCTACTGTTAGCTAATGCCTCTGTCCCGAAGCAAGCACTGGTTAGCCTTGAGCTAGCCTCGAGCTAGGCCCAAATACCAGCTAATTCTTGGGCTACAATACCTCTTTTGCAAATTGGCCTGGACCCTTTATTGTCGACACGGAGCCACGCCATCTCGACTGGTCTGCCGACGTAATCGTCCGATGTGGTTTCAACAGGCTTTTCCTTTGCGATGTAGCCGAAGACCCATCTGCTAGCCTCGGCCCGCTAACTTTCTGAACGCTGTGTCTCCTGCTCGCCTAGCGTAGTAGTGACTACCGAACGGCTCCCTGACTCACTTATTGCTGCTCACTGGACCCTATGATCACTCGGCTACACAGCTGAAGCCCCCTGGACTAACACGGTACCTCATTTGCTTATCTGTCGGCCCCAGCCTCGAACTCAGGTCCTGTATGTACCTAGCTGACCCGCTCTGCCCATTCATCTCCATTTACCCGTTTCTTAGCTCTCCTGATCAACACCTGTGATTGCTTTATGCCTCTCTCTAATGTCAATATGCCTTGTCTACTGCTGTCTTGGCTAGTTCTTATTGTTTTATTTCACTGTAGAGCCCTCAGTCCCGCTCAATATGCCTTAGATAGCTCTTTTGTCCAATCCCCCACACATGTGGAGACCTCACCTGGCTTAATAACTGGTGCCTCCAGAGACGAAACGTCTCTCATAGTCACTCAACACCTAGGTTTACCTCCACTGTACTCACATCCTACCATACCCTTGTCTGTACATTATGCCCTGAATCTATTCTACCACACCCAGAAATTTGCTCCTTTTATTCTCTGTTCCCAATGCACTAGACGACCAGTTATTATAGCCTTTAGCCGTACCCTTATCCTACTCCTCCTCTGTAACTCTGGTGATGTAGAGGTTAACCCAGGCCCTGTAGCCCCCAGTACCACACCTATTCCCCAGGCGCTCTCATTTGTTGACTTCTGTAACGTAAAAACCTTGGTTTCATGCATGTTAACATCAGAAGCCTCCTCCCTAAGTTTGTTTTATTCACTGCTTTAGCACATTCCGCCAATCCTGATGTCCTAGCTGTGTCTGAATCCTGGCTTAAAACCTGTTATGGCTGCAAGCCCGACACCGGTACACCTATGACAACATCCAGCTCAAGTGCAGGGCGCGAAATTTAAAATCTATTTTTTTTTAAATATTTAACTTTCACACATTAACAAGTCCAATACAGCATTTGAAAGATAAACATCTTGTGAATCCAGCCAACATGTCCGATTTTTTAAATGTATTACAGCAAAAACACCACGTATATTTATGTTAGCTCACCACCAAATACAAAAGAGGACAGACATTTTTCACAGCACCGGTAGCATGCAGGTAGCATGCACAAAGCCAACCTAACTAACCTAGAACTAACCTAAATAACCTAGAAAAAACTACCTCAGATGACAGTCCTATAACATGTTACACAATAAATCTATGTTTTGTTTGAAAAATGTGCATATTTGAGCTATAAATCAGTTTTACATTACTGCTACCATCATAGCTACAGTCAGAAATAGCACGGGAGTAGCCAGAGTAAATACAGACACCAACGTCAACTACCTAATTACTCATCATAAAACATTTCAGAAAAATATATGGTGGATAGCTAATGAAAGACAAAGATCCAATATTTCCGATTTTTGAAGTGTTTTACAGCGAAAACACAATATATCGTTATATTAGCTTACTACAATAGCTAACACACAGCAGCATTGATTCAAGACAAACGGTAGCGATAGCACAGTTCGACAGATATATGAAATCGCATCCCAAATTGGGTCCTTATCTTTGTTGATCTTCCATCAGAATGTTGTACAAGGGGTCCTTTCTTCAGAACCGTCTTTGTTTGGATCCAGAACGAACTATTTCCCTCTTGAATTAGCAAGCACACTGGCCGTGCGGCGCTAACCTCTCCTTCTTGAACAAATTCCTCCAAAGCATCACGTCTAAAGTCCCGAATAAATTTCAATAATATAATTAAACTATATTGAAAAAACATACTTTAGGATGATATTGTGACATGTATCAAATAAAATCGAAGCCGGAGATCATATTCACCTATAACGACGGTTTTCCAGGAGGCGATTCCAGGTCCAACTTCGCGCCTTCCAAAAAAGAAATAATGGCGTACCTCTCACTCCAAGAGGTTGTATTCAATCCCAGAACGAGATAATCAAGTCATTTCTGCTCTCACTTCCGCATGACACCCAGGGGAAGGTGTATGACGTGTTTCTACAGTCATAAGTGACATGCCCTTTTATAGACAAGCTCTTGAAGAGAGACCTCGCTTTTGGAAATCTCACTTCCGGATAGGAAATGGGCAGTAAAAATAGTTCTGTTTCACTTAGAGAAATAATTCAAACGGTTTTAGAAACTAGAGAGTGTTTTCTATCCAATAGTAATAATAATATGCATATTGTACGAGCAAGAATTGAGTACGAGGCTGTTTGAAAATGGGCACCTCTTTCCAGTTACTCAATACGCCCCCTGCAGCCATAAGAAGTTAAGAAGGCCACCAAAAATTCTGAAATTTCCATCCCCAAATACAACATTTTCCATCAAGATAGAACTGCAGAGTTCTGTCATGGTATCCAGGTCTGTACCCAAACAATTCGAGCGTCTACTTTTAAAAATCCACCTTTCCAGAAATAAGTCTCTCACTGTTGCCGCTTGTTATAGACCCCCCTCAGCCCCCAGCTGTGCCCTGGACACCATATGTGAATTGATTGCCCCCCATTTATCTTCAGAGTTCGTACTGTTAGGTGACCTAAAATGGGATATGATTAACACCCTCACAGATATCATCCTGACCAACTTGCCCTCTAAATACACCTCTGCTGTCTTCAACCAGGATCTCAGCGATCACTGCCTCATTGCCTGCGTCTGTAATGGGTCCGCGGTCAAAGTACCACCCCTCATCACTGTCAAATGCTCCCTAAAACACTTTAGCGAGCAGGCCTTTCTAATTGACCTGACCCGGGTATCCTGGAAGGATATTGACCTCATCCCGTCAGGAGAGGATGCCTGGTTATTCTTTAAAAGTGCTTTCCTCACCATCTTAAATAAGCATGCCCCATTTAAAAAATGTAGAACTAAGAACAGATATAGCCCTTGGTTCACTCCAGACTTGACTGCCCTTGATCAGCACAAAAACATCCTGTGGCGTACTGCATTAGCATCGAATAGCCCCCGCGATATGAAACTTTTCAGGGATGTTAGGAACCAATATACACAGTCAGTGAGGAAAGCAAAGGCTAGCTTTTTCAAACAGAAATTTGCATCATGTAGTACAAATTCAAAAACGTTTTATGGACACTGTAAAGTCCATGGAGAATAAGAGCACCTCCTCCCAGCTGCCCACTGCAATGAGGCTCGGAATCACTGTCACCATCGATAAATCTACGATAATCGAGAATTTCGATAATAATTTTTCTACGGCTGGCCATGCTTTCCACCTGGCTACCGCTACCCTGGCAAAACAGCTCTGCACCCCCCGCAGCAACATTCCAAAGTCCCCCCCCCCTGCTTCTCCTTCACCCAAATCCAGATAGCTGATGTTCTGAAAGAGCTGCAAAATCCGGACCCTTACAAATCAGCTGGGCTAGACAATCTGGACCCTCTCTCTCTAAAATTATCCGCCGCAATTGTTGCAACTCCTATTACTAGCCTGTTCAACCTCTCTTTCGTATCGTCTGAGATCCCTAAAGATTGGAAAGCTGCCACGGTCATCCCCCTCTTCAAAGGGGGATACACTCTAGACCCAAACTGTTACAGACCTATAGCTATCCTGCCCTTCTAAAGTCTTCGAAAGACAAATCACCGACCATTTTGAATCCCACCGTACCTTCTCCGCTATGCAATCTGGTTTCCGAGGTTGTAATGGGTGCACCTCAGCCACGCTCAAGGTCCTAAAGGATATCATAACCGCCATCGATAAAAGACAGTACTGTGCAGCCGTCTTCATCGACCTGGCCAAGGCTTTCGACTCTGTCAATCACAACATTCTTAACGGCAGACTCAATAGCCTTGGTTTCTCAAATGACTGCCTCGCCTGGTTCACCAACTACTTCTCAGATAGAGATCAGTGTGTCAAAATGGAGGGCCTGTTGTCCGGACCTCTGGCAGTCTCTATGGGGGTGCCACAGGGTAAAATTCTCGGGCCGACTCTTTTCTCTGTATATATCAATGATGTCGCTCTTGCTGCTGGTGATTCTCTGATCCACCTCTACGCAGACGACAACATTCTGTATACTTCTGGCCATTCTTTGGATACTGTGTTAAAGGGATCCGATCCCGTTACCGGGATCAAAATCGACAACATCCGGTGAAGTTGGAGCGCGCCAAATTCAAATGACAAAATAGTAATATTAAACATTCATGAACATACAAGTGTCCTACATCATTTAAAAGCTTAACTTCTTGTTAATCCAACCGCGTTGTCAGGTTTCAAAAAGGCTTTACGGCAAAAGCATACCATACGAATATCTGAGGACAGCACCCCATATCAAAATACTTTTTCAAACCAGCACAGGCGTAACAAAAATCACAAATAGCGATTAAATAAATCACTTACCTTTGAAGATCTTCCTCTTTTTGCAATCCCAAGGGTCCCAGCTACACAATGAGTGGTTGTTTTGTTTGATAAAGTCCTTCTTTATATCCCAAAAAGTCAGTTTATGTGGCGCCATTGATTTCAGTAATCCACTTGTTCAACATGCATACAAACAAATCCAAAGAGTTACTGGTAAAGTTCATCCAAACAAGTCAAACGATGTTTCTAATTAATCCTCAGGTACTCTAATATCTAAATAAATGATACAATTTAAGACGGAGAATAGTATGTTCAATAGGGAAGATAAATAACGAAGAGTGCGCAACAAGACTACTTTTCTAATGAGGGACACCTTGGAAAAACTACAAGTACTTGTTAATCTTTCAAGGAACAAGCCTGAAACCCTTTCTAAAGACTGTTGACATCTAGTGGAAGCCATAGGAACTGCAATCTGGGTCCTTTTTATTTGTATATCCCATAGGCTAGCATTGAAATGGCCTGTGACCTCAAGAAAAAAATTCCGGATGGATTTTCCTCGGGTTCTCAGGATTTTCCTTGGATTTTCCTCGCCATATCAGTTCTGTTATACTCACAGACATGATTTTAACAGTTTTAGAAACTTCAGAGTGTTTTCTATCCAATGCTATCAATTATATGCATATTCTAGATTCTGGGCCTGACGTCAGTCATCTGAACTTCCGAACACTGCCCCCTAGCCCTAAGAAACCTCCAGACGAGCTTCAACACCATACAACACTCCCTCCGTGGCCTCCATCTGCTCTTAAATGCTAGTAAAACTAGATGCATGCTCTTCAACCGATCACTGCCCACACTTGTCCGCCCGATTAGCATCACTACTCTGGACGGTTCTGACTTAGAATATGTGGAATGCTATAAATATCTAGGTGTCTTGTTAGACTGTAAACTCTCCTTCCAGACTCACATTAAGCATCTCCAATCCAAAATTAAATCTAGAATCGGCTTCCTATTTCGCAACAAAGCCTCCTTCACTCATGCTGCCAAACATACCCATGTAAAACGGACTATCCTACCGATCCTTGACTTCGGCGATGCCATTTACAAAAAAGCCTCCAACACTCTACTCAGCAAATTAGATGTAGTCTATCACAGTGCCATCCGTTTTGTCACCAAAGCCCCATATACTTCCCACCACTGCGACCTGTATGCTCTCGTTGGCTGGCCCTTGCTTCATATTCGTCACCAGACCCACTGGCTCCAGGTCATCTATAAGTCTTTACTAGGTAAAGCCCTGCCTTATCTCAGCTCACTGGTCACCATAGCAACACGCACCCATAGCACGCACTCCAGCAGGTATATTTCACTGGTCACCCCCAAAGCCAACTCCTCCTTTGGCCACCTTTCCTTCCAGTTCTCTGCTGCCAATGACTGGAACAAATTGCAAAAATCTCCCTCACTAACTTTAAGCATCAGCTGTCAGAGCAGCTTACCGATTACTGCACCTGTACACAGCCCATCTGTAAATAGCTCACCCAACTACCTCATCCCCATATTGTTATTTATTTTTGCTATTTTGCTCCCCAGTATATCTACATGCACATCATCATCTGCACATCGATCACTCCAGTGTTAATGCTAAATTGTAATTATTTCCCCACTATGGCCTTTTTATTGCCTTACCTCCCGAATCCTACTACATTTGCACACACTGTATATAGATTTATCTATTGTGTTATTGACTGTACGTTTGTTTATCCCATGTGTAACTCTGTGTTGTTGTTTTTGTCGCACTGCTTTGGTTTATCTTGGCCAGGTCACAGTTGTAAATGAGAATTTGTTTTCAACTGGCCTACCTGGTTAAATACAGGTGATATAAAAAAAAATGTTAAACATGGGTTGGCCTCTCCGGTCCAGTTCTAAATTGGTTTAGGACCTATTTATTTTTTGTCACTTTTGGTGAACATAATTCAGAGAAAATACACATCACATGTGACGTTCCACAAGGTTCGATTTTGGGTCCGGTACTGTTCAGTTTATATAAACTCAGCAAAAAAAATAAAGTTGTCTCACTGTCAACTGAATTTATTTTCAGCAAACTTAACATGTGTAAATATTTGTATGAACATAACAAGATTCAACAACTGAGACATAAACTGAACAAGTTCCACAGACATGTGACTAACAGAAATGGAATAATGTGTCCCTGAACAAAGGGGGGGATCAAAATCATAAGTAACAGTCAGTTTCTGGTGTGGCCACCAGCTGCATTAAGTACTGCAGTGCATCTCCTCCTCATGGACTGCACCAGATTTGCCAGTTCTTGCTGTGAGATGTTACCCCATTCTTCCACCAAGGCACCTGCAAGTTCCTGGACATTTCTGGGGGAATGGCCCAAGCCCTCACCCTCCGATCCAACAGGTCCCAGACGTGCTCAATGGGATTGAGATCCGGGCTCTTCGCTGGCCATGGCAGAACACTGACATTCCTGTCTTGCAGGAAATCACGCACAGAACGAGCAGTATGGCTGGTGGCATTGTCATGCTGGAGGGTCATGTCAAGATGAGCCTGCAGTAAGGCTACCAATTGAGGGAGGAGGATGCCTTCCCTGTAATGTACAGCGTTCAGATTGCAACAAGCTTTGTCCGATGATGCTGTGACACACCGCCCAAGACCATGACGGACCTTCCGCCTCCAAATCGAGAGTACAGGCCTCGGTGTAACGCTCATTCGTTCGACGATAAACGCAAATCCGCTCATCACCTCTGGTGAGACAAAACCGCGACTTGTCAGTGAAGAGCACTTTTTGCCAGTCCTATCTGGTCCAGCGACGGTGGGTTTGTGCCCATAGGCAACGTTGTTGCCGGTGATGTCTGGTAAGGACCTGCCTTACAACAGGCCTACAAGCCCTCAGTCCAGCCTCTCTCAGCCTATTGCGGACAGTCTGAGCACTGATGGAGGGATTGTGCGTTCCTGGTGTAACTCAGGCAGTTGTTGTTGCCATCCTGTACCTGTCCTGCAGGTGTGATGTTCAGATGTACCGATCCTGTGCAGGTGTTGTTACATGTGGTCTGCCACTGCGAGGACGATCAGCTGTCCATCCTGTCTCCCTGTAGCGCTGTCTTAGGCGTCTCACAGTACGAACATTGCAATTTATTGCCCTGGCCACATCTGCAGTCCTCATGCCTCCTTGCAGCATGCCTAAGGCACGCTAAAGCAGATGAGCAGGGACCCTGGGCATCTTTCTTTTGGTGTTTTTCAGAGTCGGTAGAAAGGCCTCTTTAGTGTCTTAAGTTTTCATAACTGTGACCTTAATTGCCTACCGTCTGTAAGGTGTTAGTGTCTTAACAACCGTTCCACAGGTGCATGTTTATTAATTGTTTATGGTTCGTTGAACATGCATGGGAAACAGTGTTAAACCCTTTACAATGAAGATCTGTGAAGTTATTTGGATTTTTATTAATTATCTTTGAAAGACAGGGTCCTGAAAAAAGGACGTTTCTTTTTTTGATGAGTTTGTGTTACCCCTTTGGCAGCGTTATCAGAAAGCACAGCATTGATTTTCACTGCTACGCAGACGACACACAGCTTTACATTTCGGTGTTACGAGACGATTTTAGCTCCATGGATAAACTATTACACTGAATTAGTGATTTAAATACTTGGATGGCTCACAACTTGCTTCAGCTAAATCAAGACAAGACCGAGATACTTATTGTTAGAGCTAAAGCACAGAGAGAGAATCTAGCCGCAAAATTTTAATTCACGGGCAATAAAGATAAAACACCAAGTAAAAAACCTAAGTGTTATTTTAGATTCTGACCTGAATTTTGAATCACACATTCGGAATGTGCCCAAAATATATTTTTACCACCTGAGAAACATTGCCACGGTGTGGCCGTTTCTCTCTCAGGCTGATACAGAGAGACTCATCCATGCTTTTATTACAAGCAGGCGTGACTCCTGTCATGCTCTCCTGTCTGGTTTACCCAAGAAAGCCATTGGTCAACTGCAAAACATACAGAATGCTGCAGCGTGGGTACTGAGCAAGACCAGACGGAGAGCACACATTACACCGGTTTTAAGATCTCTGCACTAGCTGTCTGTGAGCTTTAGAATAAGTTTTAAGATTCTTCTATTGGTTTTTATTTCAATCCACAATTGTGCACCACAATACATGTCAGACATGCTTTTAAGTTATGTACCCAGTAGGTCCCTCAGGTCCTCTGGCACTGGCCTTTTAACTATCCCAAAGCCTAGGACCAAGAGGCATGGAGGCAGCCTTTAGTTATGATGCCCCCAGCATCTGGAATAGCCTGCCAGAGAACCTGAGTGGGCCGAAACTGTGGACATATTTAAAAGAGATCTTAAAACACATATTTTTAGCTTTGCTTTTCCTTAGGGTGTTTTTTAGTTGTTCAGTTTGTTGCATTCTCCTGTTTTTATCTTCTGTTTGTTGTGTACTGTAGTAAATATTTCAGCTTTAATTTTCCTTGATTTTAATAGTTTTTTGCTGTAAAGCACATTGCGTTGCATTCCATGTCTGAAATTTGCTGTATTAACAAAGCTTGATTTGATTTGATTTGATCTGTATGTCCTGTCTCTCTGTTGGTGCGGATGTGGTGGGAGGTGTGTGTGTGTGTACCGGGGTTGGAGGTAGCGGGGGCATATTGTGTTTCTATTTCTATTCTTTCCTTAAATAAATGCAACACACACAGTGACACGTGCCACATGGCATGCCACAGTTATGCGTCCTGCGTGTGTACAAATACAACCCACTCCTGAAGGACCTCTGTGTCGGAGAGCGTCCGTCTGGAGGAGGCCTGCAGTGAGCAGCATTATTTCCTGTTCCCTGTCCTGGGCCAACCTTACTGGTGTCAGCAGGGACTGGGTCAGCGTGACACAAACAAACCACTAGGATAGCAGATCTCTGCTCCTTATGAACTAATCCAGCTCTTCGTCTTCTCACACACAGACACAAGGTGATGTCCCGTTAACTCCTGCTGGTATACCAGGGATCTGTTTGTGTTTGTTAATAGCCCACAATGAGGCAAAATATAGGTACAACACAGTAACATTCATACAATAAAGTAATGAAAGTATGGAAGCTGCTCTTGAGAAATAGCCTTCACTAAAGTCACCCGGTCCTTCCTACAGGGTCCCTTGTTAGGCCCATCTCTCATTCCCCACTCCAGCAAACTAGGTCCCGTCACAGCTGGATCATTATACTGTAGTACCCCTGTAGTACCACTCTCATATCTTAATCATTGAATGTCTTCTTGGCGGTCGTACCAAAGGGAATGCCTGACTGTCAATGTGCTATTTCCAAGATAATGAAAAACTGGCAAAATCAGTGCTGAGGGCAACTGATGCTCCCCGCGACGCTAGACGAGATGCGACTTGTCTTGCCTTGCTATTAATAGCTTCACAAAGTTTGCGTACCAAGTGACACCCTATTCGCTATATAGTGCACTACTCTTGACCAGAGCCCTATGGGCATAGGGAATAGGGTGCCATTTGGGACACTTCACAGAGAGATAATTGCTACCTTATTATCTCAGCGTGGTGTGGTGAAGAAAAGACTCCCAGCCAAAGGCTTTGTCTCTGTGGGGCTTCCAGTTGTATAATTACACTGTAAAAATTGTAACTTTCTTTTAAGGTAACTTCCTGGTAGCCAGTAACCTGTAAGTTACTTTAGTTTAATGGTGTACCTTTTTATACAGTAACATACCAATTAAATTAACTGAAATGTTATTGGTCGCTTACACATATTCTGCAGATGTTATCACGGGTGTAGTGAAATGCTTATGTTCGTATCTCCAACATTGCAGTAATACCTAACAATACAAAACAATACACGCAAATCCCCAGAATGTTAACAATGGAATTAAGAAATGTCAGAGTGCGGAATATAAAAATATTCAGTACCGGTCAAAAGTTTGGACACACCTACTCATTCAAGGGTTTTTCTTTATTTTTACTATTTTCTACACTGTCAAATAATAGTGAAGACATCAAAACTGTGAAATAACACATATGGAATCATGTAGTAACCAAAAAAGTGTTTAACAAATCAAAATATATTTTATATTTGAGATTCTTCAAGTAGCCACCCTTTACCTTGATGACAGCTTTGCACACTCTTGGCATTCTCTCAACCAGCTTCATGAGGTAGTCACCTGGATTAACAGGTGTGCCTTGTTAAAAGTGAATTTGTGGATTTTTTTTCCCTTCTTAATGCGTTTGAGCCAATCAGCTGTGTTGTGACAAGGTAGGGGTGGTATACAGAAGATAGCCCCATTTGGTAAAAGACCAAGTCCATATTCTGGCAAGAGCAGCTCAAATAAGCAAAGTGAATCAACAGTCCATCATTACTTTAAGACATGAAGGTCAGTCAATACGGAACATTTCAAGAACTTTGACATTTTCTTTAAGTGCAGTCGCAAAAACCATCAAGCGCTATGATGAAACTGGCTCTCATGAGGACCGCCACAGGAAAGGAAGACCCAGAGTTACCTCTGCTGCAGAGGATAAGTCCATTAGAGTTACCAGCCTCAGAAAATGCAGCCCAAATAAATGCTTCACAGAGTTCAAGTAGCAGACACATCTAAACATCATACGTTCAGAGGAGACTGTGTGAATCAGGCCTTCATGGTCGAATTGCAGCAAAGAAACCACTACTAAAGGACACCAATAATAAGAAGAGACTTGCTTGGGCCAACAGACACTAGCAATGGACTTTAGACCAGGGAAAATCTGTCCTTTGGTCGGATGAGTCCAAATGTGAGATTTTTGGTTCCAACCGCCGTGTCTTTGTTAGACGGTGTGTAGGTGAACGGATGATCTCTGCATGTGTCGTTCCCACCGTGAAGCATGGAGGAGGAGGTGTGAGGTGTGGGTACTTTGCTAGTGACATTATCAGTGATTTATTTAGAATTCAAGGCACACTTAACCAGCATGGCTACCACAGCATTCTGCAGCGATACGCCATCCCACCTGGTTTGCGCTTAGTGGTTTGCGCTTGTTGTTTTTCAACAGGACAATGACCCAACACACCTCTAGATCTGTGCCTCGACACAATCCTATCTCGGAGCAACTTCTTTGACCTCATGGCTTGGTTTTTGCTCTGACATGCACTGGCAACTGTGGGACCTTATATAGACAGGTGTGAGCCTTTCCAAATCATGTCCAATCAATTGAATTTACCACCAGTGGACTCCAATCAAGTTGTAGAAACATCTCAAGTATGGTCAATGGAAACAGGATGCACCTGAGCTCAATTTCGAGTCTCATAGCAAAGGGTTTGAATACTCATGGAAATAAGGTATTTCAGTTTTTTTTATACATTTGCAAAATTTTCTAAAACCCTGTTTTCGCTTTGTCATTATGGGGTATTGTGTGAGGATTGTTGTGTTAAAAATATATATATATATTTTTAGAATAACGATGTAACGTAACAAAATGTGGAAAAAGTCATGGGGTACCGTGTGGTAGACGGCTAGTAACAGTGACCAAAGTTCAGGGCAGGGTACTGGGCGAAGGCCGGCTAGTGGTGACTATTTAACAGTAATGGCCTGGAGATAAAAGCTGTTTTTCAGTACTTTGGTCCCAGCTTTGTTGCATCTGTACTGTGTCCGCTATCTAGATTGTGGCGGGGTGAAAAGTCTGTGTTTCGGATGGCTGAGGTCCTTGATGATATTCTTGGCCTTCCTGTGACACCGGGTGCTATAGATGTCCTGGAGGGCATGCAGTGTGCCCCCAGTGATGCGTTGGGCTGACCAGGCGGTGATACAGCCCGACAGAATGCTCTCAATGGTGCATATGTAGAAGTTTGTGAGGGTCTTAGGGGCCAAGCCAAATTTCTTCATCGTCCTGAGGTTGAAGAGGCGCTGTTGCGCCTTCTTCACCACACTGTCTGTGTGGATGGACCATTTCAGGTTGCAAGTTGAGAAACTTGAAGCTTTTCACTGCTGTTTTTTTTTGTTGACGTTGAAGGAGATATTATTTTCCTGGCACCACGCGGCCAGGGCTCTCACCTCCTCCCTGTAGGCTGTCTTGTCGTTGATGGTAATCAGGCCTACCACTGTTGTGTCGTCTACAAACTTAATGATTGAGTTGGAGACGTGCGTGGCCACTCAGTCATGGGTGAACAGGGAGTACAGGAGGGGGCGGAGCCCACACCACTGTGGGGCCCTGGTGTTGAGGATCAGCGTAGTGTAGGTGTTGTTGCCTATCTTCACCCCCTGGGGTCGTCCCGTCAGGAAGTCCAGGACCCAGTTGCACAGGGCGGGGTTCAGACCCAGGGCCCGAGCTGAGTGATAAGCTTGGAGGGCACTAAGGTGTTGAAGGCTGAGCTGTAGTCGATGAACAGCATTCTTACAGAGGTATTTCTCTTGTCCGGATGGGATAGGGCAGTGTGTAGTGTGATGGCGATTGCGTCATCCGTGGATCTGTTGGGGCGGTATGCAAATTGTAGTGGGTCTAGGGCGGCGAGTTAGGTGGAGGTGATATGATCCTTAACTAGCCTCTCAAAGCACTTCATGATGACAGAAGTGAGTGGTAAGGGGCGATAGTCATATAGTTCAGCTACCTTCGCTTTCTTGGGTACAGGAAAAGTGGTGGACATCTTGAAGCAAGTGGGGACAAACAGACTGCAATAGGGAGAGATTGAATACTGTATGTCCATAAACACAAACACTCCAGCCAGCTGGTCTGCACATGCTCTGGGGATGTAGCTAGCGATGCCAGCTGGGCGAAGGTTTTTATCTTGTCCAGGAGCAAGGCGTTGGTGTCTACGACGTGACTGGTTTTCCCTTTATAATCCATGATTGTCTGGAGTCCCTGCCACATACGTCTCGTGTCTGAGCCGTTGAATTGCGACTACAATTTGTCTCTGTACTGACGTTTTGCCTGTTTGATTGCCTTATGGAGGGCATAGCTGGACTGTTTGTACTTGTCCATGTTTCCAGTCACCTTGCCGTAGTTACATGTGATGGTTCGCGCTTTCAGTTTTGCGTGAATGCTGCCATCTATCCACGGTTTCTAATCGTCACAATGGGAAAAAGATCCTCTATGCACTTCCTGATGTACTCAGTCACCGAGTCAATGTATACGTCAATGTTGTTCTCAGAGGCAACCCAGTACATATCCCAGTCCTCGTGACCAAAACAATCTTGAAGCATAGATTTTTGAATCGTCAGAGTCCTTACCACGGGTAACACCACAGGTAACACCATGGGTAACACCACGGGGCACTTACAGGTAACTGGGCTCTGGTCAAAAGTAGTGCACTATACAGGGAATAGGGTGCCATTTTGGACACAGCCAGAGAGAGCTCTTCTCTCCCTTTCTGCTCAAACACCGGTCTCAGTGTCTCTGTAGGGGCCTGTAAATAAGCAATTACACACCGGAGAGAGGAGAGGGCTCTCCATATGTTCATGCATACACTCCTCATGACAAAGAAATAGCCCAGCATTCTTTGCATTAGATTTTATTAGATAGTTTGGGGTTCTCAGTGCAAGTGCCTGTATTTTAGGGATTAACTGAAGGTGAGGGCACAGTATGGGGTTGCTTAAGAATAAACATTAAGTCTTCATAACTCTTTCGAAGGGTGTAAGTGGAAAGTAAACATGTTAAGTTTGGGTATCTTAAAGCTCTAGGCCTCATCAGACTTCGAAACAATCATCTCAGGCATAAGCAAAACAAAGCTGAATTTTATGGTGGGCTGGGACAACCGCTGCGTGCATGTGTGTGGGCCCAAAGACCTGAGGGTAAGGAGCATGGCTTAGAGGGGGTGGGTGGGAAGGACCTGAGGGTAAGGAGCATGGCTTAGAGGGGGTGGGTGGGAAGGACCTGAGGGTAAGGAGCACGGCTAGAGGGGGTGGGTGGGAAGGACCTGAGGGTAAGGAGCATGGCTTAGAGGGGGTGGATAGGAAGGACCTGAGGGTAAGGAGCATGGCTTAGAGGGGGTGGATGGGAAGGACCTGAGGGTAAGGAGCATGGCTTAGAGGGGGTGGATGGGAAGGACCTGAGGGTAAGGAGCATGGCTTAGAGGGGTTGGATGGGAAGGACCTGAGGGTAAGGAGCATGGCTTAGAGGGGGTGGGTGGGAAGGACCTGAGGGTAAGGAGCATGGCTTAGAGGGGGTGGGTGGGAAGGACCTGAGGGTAAGGAGCATGGCTTAGAGGGGGTGGGTGGGAAGGACCTGAGGGTAAGGAGCATGGCTTCGAGGGGGTGGATGGGAAGGACCTGAGGGTAAGGAGCATGGCTTAGAGGGGGTGGATGGGAAGGACCTGAGGGTAAGGAGCATGGCTTAGAGGGGGTGGATGGGAAGGACCTGAGGGTAAGGAGCATGGCTTAGAGGGGGTGGGTGGGAAGGACCTGAGGGTAAGGAGCATGGCTTAGAGGGGGTGGGTGGGAAGGACCTGAGGGTAAGGAGCATGGCTTAGAGGGGGTGGGTGGGAAGGACCTGAGGGTAAGGAGCATGGCTAGAGGGGATCGGTGGGAAGGAGTAGTGTGTCATGGGTGTGGGGGATATGGACCTTCTGCTGTTTGTTCATTCAATCCCATTAAAGTGACATCCTTCTCTCTTCGCTCCATCTGACTGAGACAGTGCTATGGGTGTGTTCGTTAGTGTGTTGCAGCCTATGCATTTCCCACTGTATCTATGTTTCAATATAGATAAAGTCATTTTACTAGTACCTCTGCTTCACAACAGAAGCAAGTTGTTAGAGCTTGACATTGCTTTGTTCACAATAAAGATACAGAGTAATATTGGTCTCCGTGATCATGATGAGTGGCCTGTGTTGAAACCGCATTCCTCCTGCCACTCCTTATCATCAACATTTAGTAGTTGTATTTAACCTTCATTTAACTAGGCAAGTCAATTAAGAACAAATTCTTCATTTACAATGACAGCCTACCCTGGCCAAACCCTCCCCTAACCACGCTGGGCCAATTGTGCACCGCCCTATGGGACTCCCGATCACAGCCAGTTGTGATACAGCCCAGGATTGAACCAGGGTCTGTAAGGGAAATGGGGGATACCTAGTCAGTTGTACAACTGAATGCATTCAACTGAAATGTGTCAAGGGCATTTAACCCAACCCCTCTGAATCAGAGAGGTGCAGGGGGGCTGCCTTAATTGACATCCACATCTTCGTTGTTAACAGATTTTTACCTTGTCAGCTCGGGGATTCGATCCAGCAACCAAAAGGTTGCTGGTCCAACGCTCCTACCCGCCAGGCTACCTGCCGCTACCTGCCGACGGTAGTGATGCCTCAAGCACTGAGATGCAGTGCCTTAGACCGCTGGGCCACTTGGAGCTTTTATGTTTTTTAATTATTAACAAAAAAGCTAAACAATGTCCGATTCAATTGAACTCTAATCAATTTAAGTAGAAGACAGAACCAGATGTGTGTGTGTGTGTGTGTGTGTGTGTGTGTGTGTGTGTGTGTGTGTGTGTGTGTGTGTGTGTGTGTGTGTGTGTGTGTGTGTTCTGTGTGTGGCAATGTTGTGGAGAACAGAACTAGCTGTTGCCATTGGCGTCGGCTAATGGAGATGCTAATAAAAAAATAAAAAATAGAAGAACAAACATCTCATTGGACCATATCACCAAATATAACCCAACAGTGTGCATAGCATATTCATCCTCTTTGTTTATTTGATTATTCTTTTGTCCAACATACAGCTAACAAACACAACGGCGAGGGCAACAGACAGACGATAAACCCAGCTAGGGCAGAAGATGAGAATATTGATTTACAGTCTTCTTTTTGTCCAATCACAGGGTCTACTGTCACAGTCTGCCCTTGACCCTCGCCGCGCGCTACAGGCATATGGACAGCTACATACATACATACCACATTGACCCTGAGGGGGTAAACACCACATAACTAGAATAAGTAGAACGGGGCCTCCCCATTCAAGTCAATGATGCCATAATGAGTGGACTGGCAGCCATTTTGAGTGTACCCATGAGTTTACCAATCAAATTGCTATGCTATTTCTATGGTAAACACAACAGGCCCATGGGTTTAAACATACATGTGGAACATCACACTCGGGAATGATATAGACTGTATGCATGGCTCTAGCTCGACTGCATCTGTCCCGGCCACTAGTGTCACTCAATACTGTAAGTTAATCTGCCCAGGCCTAAGAATAGGACGACACCAACAACAGTGACAGCACGATAAACCTCACTGCATCTGTGAGTCTCTGAAGGTCGAAAAGACCAAGGTCAGGAGGGACAGTGGAGACAAGGGGACAATAGTTTCACATGGGGAGGATGGTGATGAGGACCGTCTTTGGCTCCATTTAAATTATCCAAACTGGTATACTGCATAAAATGCAGCAATGTATTGGCCATATTCTAAATGACATGCTTGGAGCCCTTTTATGCATCTGGTTGTCTCAATTCAGTGGAAGAGTGTGGATATGTAATGGTGGTAAATTAAACTATCCTAATTGTAATAGACTGTGTATACTATCATCATTATTGGTTTATTTGATATATCCCTCTTCTAGGTCACCTCAGAGGCAGAGTCACATCATGATCACCATGTACATGGACACAGACACACACTATGGCTATAACAGTGGCTGAGGTGCAGTACATAGAAATCCCTGCTGCAACATGGAGGGCGACTCAAATGGCACCCTATTCCCTATAGTCCACTACTTTTGACCAGGGACCACAAAGTGCTCCGGTCAAAAGTAGTGCACTTAATTGGGAATAGGATGCCATTTAGGATGCACCCACTGTCTGTCAACATGATAATGGATGGCCTCAGTCCAGTCCTCCCTGGTGTTTCTATGATGGTCAGAGGCCACATTCTACAGTGGTTGTTGACAACCTGGGCTAAACCAAATTCTCTTAGAAGTGGGTGGAGGGGGCCCATCCCGATAGGCAGTAATGGTTATGGATCGGGCAGCTGGTTAGTGATGGCAGTGGGTTATTGCAACACAGAGACAGAGAGTTCATTATCATTGTTCTTTTTACTAACTTCTTCTTCGTCAGTGTCCCGTCGTTGTTGTGTCCTGGCAGAAAAAGCACTAGAGACCCCTTGTGTGTGTTTGTTTGTTAGTTAAGGCTATTGATCATTTTCTGATGACCGGATTGGAGATGAGTGGTGACTGAGTGACACAAACATTGAGGATTAATAGTCTGATAGGTTAGAGTTCTGAGTTCTGTGTCGGGCATCCCCCTTCCATCTTCTGACGATGAGTCACAAAATGGCAGCAATAGTGGACATTTCTCCTGGGAAGTCTCTCTCCTTTTGACCTAAGACAAACCAACACTGTCCTGTTCTAGCACAGAATTATCAACATGCTATGCTAGCTACCAATGGGGAAACACAACAAATAAACACACAAGGTCATGGGTTTTTAAGAAATGGATAGGTTGGGGGGGTTGAACAGCTAATGTGACCCGACAGCAGGATAGGTCATAGCTTGAAGGAGGGGGTTGGACAGCTAATGTGACCCGACAGCAGGACAGGTCATAGCTTGAAGGAGGGGGTTGGACAGCTAATGTGACCCGACAGCAGGACAGGTCATAGCTTGAAGGAGGGGGTTGGACAGCTAATGTGACCCGACAGCAGGACAGGTCATAGCTTGAAGGAGGGGGTTGGACAGCTAATGTGACCCGACAGCAGGACAGGTCATAGCTTGAAGGAGGGGGTTGGACAGCTAATGTGACCCGACAGCAGGACAGGTCATAGCTTGAAGGAGGGGGTTGGACAGCTAATGTGACCCGACAGCAGGACAGGTCATAGCTTGAAGGAGGGGGTTGGACAGCTAATGTGACCCGACAGCAGGACAGGTCATAGCTTGAAGGAGGGGGTTGGACAGCTAATGTGACCCGACAGCAGGACAGGTCATAGCTTGAAGGAGGGGGTTGGACAGCTAATGTGACCCGACAGCAGGACAGGTCATAGCTTGAAGGAGGGGGTTGCAACAATCAGCGTGGTCTCTCCTCAAGCAGACAGACATTTCTTTGTCTCCTTTGTTTCAGCAGGCATGCGGTGGTGTAACTTCAGATAAAATATATAAACAAATATCTATATACACATAATTATAACAGTTAAAATTGAAAATCATTTCCCTTAAATGAAAAGTGATATGTAAACATGCACACGTCTCACTGAGTCGCCTCAATCCAGGGTCCATAAAGACTAAAATGAGCCCCGATATCCAATGACCATTGGCCGACAATTCTATGTTATGATAGTAGAGGTGATGTGGTCATTGAAATGTTGTCCTGTATGTACTGGTTAGAGGTGTTGCAGGGTCAGACAGACCCTGTGGTCCATAGAGATAAAGTATACGTCTCAAATGGCACCCTATTCCCTAATAGTCCACTACTTTTGATAGGGTTCTGGTCTAAAGTAGTGCACTATATAAGGAATAGGGTGCCATTTGGGACTGTTTTACTTCTACTCCATGGTCATTGGACATGTGGCTCTGTTTTAGTGGGTCCTGGACGTGATAGTCCCGGCTCAGTGTGGTTTTAAAGGGATCTAGGGCCGAAGACATCAAAGCCTCGCCCCGTAAGCGGAGCTCAGGGTCAGTCCTAATGGCACCCTATTCCCTATTTCAGTGCACTACTTTTTGACCAGGGACCAAAGGGCCGGCGTAAATCACAAACTTTCATTGTATGCGGGTGATCTTCTGTTGTTTATTTTGAACCCTCACAGTACAGTCCCCCCGGTTATAGATACGTGGGATATGAATTCGGCAAGATCTCTGGTTACAAGCCAAACCTGAACAAGTGAATGACACAGTATGTAGTGCAATTTTGATGGAATTCCTTTTAAAATTACCAAGGGCCCCTTCACCTACCTTGGCATAAAAATGACTATCAGCTACAATGACTTGCTCAGGTTCAACTTCAAACCACAACTAGAACTTACCAGACAAGACATTTCACCATTGTCCACGCTGCCAATCTCCCTTGCAGGCCGCATTCGTTGACCCCATAGGGCTCTGGTCAAAAGTAGTGCATTATTTAGGGAATAGGGTGCCATTTGGGACAAACACTCTGTGTTGAATACGGGCTCACTTCACTCTCACCCCCCTGTGCCATGCACCCTAACCCTTACATCCTACATAGGGCGGTGCACAATTGGTCCAGGGTTTGGCCGGTGTAGGCCGTCATTGTAAGTAAGAATTTGTTCTTAACTGACTTGCCTAGTTAAATAAAGGTTAAATAAATAAATAAAATAAAGAAATCCTAGGGTACGAGGGTGCTATGGTGCCAGAGGGGATGTTTTGTGTACCAGCCCCAGACTGAGTCATTGAAGTGACCCACTAAAGAACACTGATCTATATGTGCTCTTCTATAGTCTCAAACTCTACACTAATAATATATCATTAAAAAACACATTCATGTGCACCACACCTATTTCCACGATATACAAATACTGTGTCTGCACATATATAGTTGGCTACTATTGTTGGGACAGTACTATAAGGGTATATCGTAGTAGCTGCCACACTATCTCTGCCTCACTGGTGTCTTACCTGTTCAGCTCTTGCCATTCGGTTTGATTTTAAGAGTGATTTTCAGTTCAGCACATTTTAATTGATAATATATCTTCCTGTTGCCTGAATGGTACGGCCCAGCAACAAACATGAATGGAATTACACCCACCATTTTCAGTCGAGCCCCTGGGTTTTGCACTCTTGGACAGCGAGCTGATGGTTTCACACTGTAATTAGGAATAGTGCTTCACAGTGTAGATCCTCCTGAAATAGCAGGTTAAATTTAGGTCCAGTCCAAGCTGTGCTAAATCAGACCCCTCAGGCCTGGGGCAGTCAGGCTGTTATTCTATCACTAGCTAGCTGGATCCATTTCAATCTCTAACCCTCTAAAAGTGTTCTCTGGGACATCTGTTGCTGGGTGAGGCTTGTTGATTCAATCTAAAGCTGTCCTAACACATTACAGTAAGGACCTACCATGCCTCCTTCAGTCTCCTCTCCCTCTACACTGGGCTCTGTTCCTAATGCTGTCCTACTGGGCTTTTCTGATTGGGACACAGGGCTCATCTCTGCTCTCAGTGATCTCTGTCTCTACAGTAATACGGAAGTCAGGTCCGCTCTACCCTGTCTCCCCTCTACACTGAGTTCTGTTCCACGGATCCGTCTGGACAGACCAATGGCCCTGAGTAACTTAGTGAAGATGGTGAGATAAAAACACTTCGACTTCCCTTTCCCCCAAGGCCTGACACCAGATCAGCCATTGATATTCTTCAAATTCTAGTTTAAACATGCTTGTTGTGGGCCAAAATGATGGGGGGAAAAAATCCCTACATGTTAGTTTGAGTTTCCCATGCCACTGTTGCTGTGGATTTTGCCTTGCTGCCACCGTCAAGCATAAACAAAGCAGTCAATTATAGATGCTCTCTTTCTGTTTCATGTCTCAGGCAGTGTTCTGGCATCGTGGAAAGACACTGGAGTGAATACCCTACAAGCTCTGATTCATTATTCAACGGGTTCCTCAAAGAGAGAGGAGCACTTATATACACACACACACACACACACACACACACACACACACACACACACACACACACACACACACACACACACACACACACACACACACACACACACACACACACACACACACACACACACACACACACACACACACACACACACACACACACACACACACACACCTTACTTTCATCTGCTGTATCGATCATCCCATCCCTCACTTCTTCTCTAATACTCTTTTCTTCTCTTCCTGTCTGTCTCCCCTTCTACCCCACTTCTGTTTCTCTCTCTCTTTATGTGTTTCTTTATCCCTCCATCTCTCTATCCCTCCCTTTGAGGATCATGGCAGTATCACTAAATGAACCTATATGTTGGTTGGGACTGTGTTTTGCCAAGGCAGTGTGGCAGTACTGGTGGGTTTGGGCTAAAGCTGGGTCTGGAGCCGGGGTTAACTGAGCTAGTGGGCCGGTGGCAGGGTCAGAGTTCAAAGTTAACAGGAAGTTCTAGAAGCTAGAATATGGACACACAGGAAGTGGTCATTACACTTGGTTCATTCTGAAGTGGTGCCATCGGTCCAAGGGGCAATGACTATTGAGTTGTTTTCATTTTTAAGAATATCCTCTTCCTTCTTCAAATGATCTCCTCCACACCTCCTCTCCTCCACACCTCCTCTCCTCTACACCTCCTCTCCTCCACACCTCCTCTCCTCTACACCTCCTCTCCTCTACACCTCCTCTCCTCTACACCTCCTCTCCTCTACACCTCCTCTCCTCTACACCTCCTCTCCTCTACACCTCCTCTCCTCCACACCTCCTCTCCTCTACACCTCCTCTCCTCTATACCTCCTCTCCTCTACACCTCCTCTCCTCTACACCTCCTCTCCTCCACACCTCCTCTCCTCCACACCTCCTCTCCTCCACACCTCCTCTCCTCTACACCTCCTCTCCTCTACACCTCCTCTCCTCCACACCTCCTCTCCTCCACACCTCCTCTCCTCTACACCTCCTCTCCTCTATACCTCCTCTCCTCTACACCTCCTCTCCTCTACACCTCCTCTCCTCTACACCTCCTCTCCTCCACACCTCCTCTCCTCCACACCTCCTCTCCTCCACACCTCCTCTCCTCTACACCTCCTCTCCTCTACACCTCCTCTCCTCTACACCTCCTCTCCTCTACACCTCCTCTCCTCCACACCTCCTCTCCTCCACACCTCCTCTCCTCCACCTCCTCTCCTCTACACCTCCTCTCCTCTATACCTCCTCTCCTCTACACCTCCTCTCCTCTACACCTCCTCTCCTCTACACCTCCTCTCCTCTACACCTCCTCTCCTCTCCCAAGGTCCAGTTCCTCCATGGGGAACATGGGGAACAGTTCACCAGTCCAGTCATCAGTTGGTGTTGGAGGGGCAGAGGGGTCGTGTTTGTGTGAAGATGGGAGAGTTTGAAGTGTCCTCCTCACTCAGTCCCGACTCCTGTTGCGTCTCTTGAAGAAGAAGAAGGGGGTCTTCTGAGGAGGGCCCAGTAGCATGGGAACCTGGTTCTTATGTGTGATATTGATCTGTAAGGGGAGGAGGGACAAAATAAAAAGATATTCAGCAATGGAAGTTTGCTTTAGAATATCCATGTTTTATCATCAAAACCACCACTTTTCAGCAAAATGCCTTCATCTGTAGGAGGACATGCCAAGTGTCCAGAAACCCGCACTTTCTTTTCTACTTCTAAACACTTCACATATTTACTAGATACACAGTGGTATTTCACTGTCACTTCCTGCTTAAGAAATAGCAAGCTTTTAATGCTACCCAGCAGATTGAAGAGTCACTTCTCAGAGCAAGTATCTGACCTTGAAATCCAAATAACCAATAAAGGACAGTACACAGAACATAGTGCCTCAGCTCAGTCTCACCCCCCAGGTCCTACTGCGTATAGGAGGATGAGGTGCTGAGATTGAAAAGACATAGGAAGCAGGAAGAGAGGAAGGTGGAGGTGTATCGTGGGGTTAGTTTGTGTGGTGGGTCTCTCTCACCGTGCATGGGGGCTGCATCCAAGGTTCCCCATCGATCTGCATGGGCAGCAGCCTGGACGTCCTGTGAAGAGAGAGCGCAAGAGACACAGAGAGGAGAGAGACAGAAAGAGAGAGGGGTAGGAGGTAGAGTATAGAGATAGAGTGTCAAGAATCAGATCACACACACCTCGGAGGTACAGATCACACACAGTCCATCCCATCCCTCCCAACCTAGGACCAGAGATTCCCATACACACTGTCCATCCCTCCCATCCCAGGACCAGAGATTCCCATACATACTGTCCATCTCATCCCTCCCATCCCAGGACCAGAGATTCCCATACACACTGTCCATCTCATCCCTCCCACCCCAGGACCATAGCCAAACACTGATGTCTTTGTTCCCACGAGTCCTGTTCCCAGACAGGCCCTCTCAGGACCCCACTCTCTAAACTAACTCTCTCTTTCACACACACACACACACACACACACACACACACACACACACACACACACACACACACACACACACACACACACACACACACACACACACACACACACACACACACACACACACACACACACACACACACACACACACACACACACACACACACACACACACACAAAGTTAGTTTAAGCCTTTCATGCATGCCTCACCGGGAAACTCAGTATGGGAGAATGACTATGATGAATGCTCTTTTAATTCTGGTTTTGGAAAATATTAAGGGTAGGGTGAAACAAGTGAGGGGAAAGCTTTGACTGCGTCCCCTATAAACGGTACTGTAACTGGGCTTACTGTGGATGTTTAATGGAGCGAGTCTTGCTAGAGCAACAAAAACATGGGAACTAATTCCACTTTTCTAAAACAGATTGGTTGGTTGGCATATCCAAATTGGCCTTTGACTGTGCATTCAGACCTGTGAGAAAGCTAATTTGTCAGCCGATGATTGCCAGTCTCTCTGTGGCTGTAATGAATGAGTGTGTCAGCTGGCCAAAGGTCTGGTTTACTGGACACAGTCAGGGGCTCATGGAGTGAGGAAGAGAAGGGTTCAGGAGACACTTCTGTCTCCAGGACTCAACTCTGGTTTTGGTGACATAGACAGAAAGGAATGGGTGGTGGAGGGAGGGAGGGAGGGAGGGAGGGAGGGAGGGAGGGAGGGAGGGAGGGAGGGAGGGATGGATGGATGGATGGATGGATGGATGGATGGAGGGATGGATGAATGAATGAAGGAAGGAATGAACGGAGGGACAGAGGGGACAGCAGTAAGGATCCTGACCTGATGGTAACGTTAGCACATTGGGCCAGTCTGCGACCTGCACTCTTCAGGCCTGAGTAGATCTTCCCCATCTCCATGGCGCCCTCCAGACCCACCACCTCTAGCAATTGGTCACTCAGGTCTGTAGAGAGAGAGAGAGAGCGAGAGGGCGAGAGAGAGAGTCATCAGTTAATACTGTCTCAGCAGAGAAAGAACATAACAAATGGAGAATGGTAGAGCGCATTGACGAGTTTTGAAGAGATTTAGTTGGGCACTAGAACAGCTAAAGACAGGATACACCGTAGAACATTTTGATTGTGGCAATTATTTTTATTCATCCTCTGGTTTAAAGAAAACACAGCATTATATACTTTTGTTCCAAAACGTGAGATAGCTAAAGGATATTATGAATGCCTTTATAAAGCAAATAGCCAAGGTGCCACCAAGAAAAAAAATCTATGATCGAAGCAAAGTAACGTTCTGAATGACCAGCCAATCAGAGCTATTTCAGCCACTGTTCTCCTACATATTATTTTGTTATTGGCTGTTTTTAAATGTAACATTTGCAGTTATTCACATGAGTTTGGATAAGCCAATTATTTCACGGGCTTTGCATTGTAGGCTACTTTGTGCATAATTTCTCTATTGTACTACATAATTGATATGGCGAATATCTCCACTACACTACTTTGATACGCATCAGTTTGGATTAAGAAATGAGTAAACACAATGCCGAATGGGAAAAAAGTCAGTATACCTGCCTATACTCTTCACTACACCACTGTAAAGAACTCAGGAAATTGAATGTCCACATACAATTTAAATCGATTTTTCAACCATTCAGACATATTTTCTTCCTCTACTTTGTACCCTACAAAATCCCATCTCTTGCTCTCTCTCAATTCAATTCAATTTGCTTTATTGGCATGACATAACAATGTACATATTGCCAAAGCTTATTTTGGATATTTACAATTTTAAAAAAAAGAAGAGAATCATAATTGTCAACGGGATAACAGTAACAACAATAACCAAGGTCAAAATAACCAAAATAACCATAACCAAAATAACCATCTCTCTCTCTGCTAATCAGGTATGTCAGTGTGAGCCGCTCTGAGGTGCTGCTCAGCTGGTTAAGAGGTACGGACCACCTGGCATAAAGGCTAAGGTGTTGACTTGACAGTTGCTGGACCCAGGTTTGAGTACTGGTGGGGCCACCCCCTGATTCTCTACATTGGTGTAGGTGGGAAAGGTTGCGTGGCTGCTTTGTGTCGAAGGGAGGAGACGACTGACTTGGCTTGCCAAGGGATCTGTTTTAAACTGTCTGTATGTTTGTGGTGAGCACTTAGTTATGTACCCAACACGGGAGGTTGGTGGCACCTTAATTGGGGAGGACGTGCTCGTGGTAATGGCTGGAGTGGAATAGGTGGGCCGTCCTCCCCTCAGCAGCCTCCACTGGCACACAAAGGAAATTAGATGACTGGTTTTCTTTTAGTACCGCAAAAAGTTCCACTAAAGTCCCTGAAATTTCTGTGAGAGATTAAGGTGACTAAAATCTACAAACTACAATGGCTACATATTGGACTCCCAAAAATGATCTCTCCTTACTGTAGTCTCTTTCCAAAATCTTTTGGGCTACCACATAGGCTACAGTACATGTGTTTGTCCTTCCCTTTTCAAACAATTTTTGTTTTTGTTAGAATTCAATCAAATATGATTTTACATAATTTTTTCACCATGACCCTTCGTCTACTCTCCTAGGAATGGGTCTCAAACTTGTAAAACACATAATACAAAATAACAAAAAACACACTACCCGGTACAGGAAAAGTGACATCCTTGATGTTCTGGGTCAATTTGACCCACAATTTGATCTTGACCTTGCTTTTGAATGGTGTGTCCTAGAAATAAGCTGATTTCTGCACAGGGATGGGGAAACCATGATGATCACATATATGATGTCCCTATGATGCTCAGAGGCTGAGCAACACTGATCTGAAGTCAATTTGACCCGCAATTTGACTCTTGAACTTGATCTTTTCTAACTCTTAAACGGAATGTCCTAGAAACAAGCTGCTTTCTGCACAGGAATGGTGTGACCATGCCAATCACATAGCTATTAGATATATAGGATTTCCTTATGACGCTCAGGGGCTGAGCAACACTGAACACTGGTCTGAAGTTGAGCTAAATCTGAGTTTTGAGAAATTAGAATTTACGACTGTAACGGTTCTCGTCCTCTTCGTCTGAGGAGTAGCAAGGATCGGACCAATACGCAGCGTGGTAAGTGTCCATTTTAATTTATTAAAACTAAACACTAAAAATTCTAAATAACAAAGTGAATAATACCGAAAACCGAAACAGTCCTGAAATGTGAAACAAACACTACAACAGGAAACAATCACCCACCACACACAATGAAAAACAGGCTACCTAAATATGACTCCCAATCAGAGACAACGATAAACAGCTGCCTCTGATTGGGAACCACACCAGGCCAAACACCTAGAAATATAACCCACAGAACAAAACATAGAAAAACAACATAGAATGCCCACCCCAACTCACGCCCTGACCAAACTAAAATAAAGACATAAAAAAGGAACTAAGGTCAGAACGTGACAATGACATTGGATCACAAACAATCATATATATATATATATAATCACCGACAAGGACATGAGGGGGAACAGAGGGTTAAATACACAACATGTAATTGATGGGATTGGAACCAGGTGTGATGGAAGACAAGACAAAACCAATGGAAAAGGAAAAATGTATCAGTGATGGCTAGAAGGTTGGTGACTTCGACCGCCGAACGCCGCCTGAACAAGGAGAGGGACCAACTTCAGCGGAAGTCGTGACATTTACAGGCTCCTACAGAGACACCGAGACAGGTGTTTGAGCAGAAAGGGAGAGAAGAGCTCTCTCTGGATGTGTCCCAAATGGCACCCTATTCCCTATATAGTGCACTACTTTTGACCAGGGCCCATAGGGAATAGTAGTGCACGATGTAGGGAAAAGGGCCCCATAGGGATCCTCTGCCTCTAATAATATAGTTTTTCACAGAAAGAATAATAGGATTAGATCAAATAAGAGCAAAATGGTTATGAAGTGCCCTGGATTAGTGGCGACTAGTGACACTATAACACTGTGACTAGTGACACTATAACACCGTGACTAGTGACACTATAACACTGTGACTAGTGACACTATAACACCGTGACTAGTGACACTATAACACTGTGACTAGTGACACTATAACACCGTGACTAGTGACACTATAACACTGTGACTAGTGACACTATAACACTGTGATTAGTGACACTATAACACTGTGACTAGTGACACTATAGCACTGTGACTAGTGACACTATAACACTGTGACTAGTGACACTATACCACTGTGACTAGTGACACTATAACACTGTGACTAGTGACACTATAACACTGTGACTAGTGACACTATAACACTGTGACTAGTGACACTATAACACTGTGACTAGTGACACTATAACACTGTGACTAGTGACACTATAACACTGTGACTAGTGACACTATGACTAGTGACACTATAACACTGTGACTAGTGACACTATAACACTGTGACTAGTGACACTATACCACTGTGACTAGTGACACTATAACACCGTGACTAGTGACACTATAACACTGTGACTAGTGACACTATAACACTGTGACTAGTGACACTATACCACTGTGACTAGTGACACTATAACACCGTGACTAGTGACACTATAACACTGTAACTAGTGACACTATAACACTGTGACTAGTGACACTATAACACTGTGACTAGTGACACTATAACACTGTGACTAGTGACACTATAACACTGTGACTAGTGACACTATAACACTGTGACTAGTGACACTATAACACTGTGACTAGTGACACTATAACACTGTGACTAGTGACACTATAACACTGTGACTAGTGACACTATAACACTGTGACTAGTGACACTATAACACTGTGACTAGTGACACTATAACACTGTGACTAGTGACACTATAACACTGTGACTAGTGACACTATAACACTGTGACTAGTGACACTATAACACTGTGACTAGTGACACTATAACACTGTGACTAGTGACACTATGATTAATTGTGAGATTGGGCTCATAGTAATGGCTGAAATGGAATAAATCAAATCAAACTGTATTTGTCACATGCGCCGAATACAAGTGTAGACCTTAACATGAAATGCCTTCTTACACGCCCTTAACCAACAGTGCAGTTCAAGAAGAGTTAAGAAAATATTTACCAAATAGACTAAAGTAAAAAATTATAAAATGTAACAATAAAATAACAATAATGAGTCATTATACAGGGGGTACCGTTACCGAGTCAGTGTGTGGGGGGTACAGGTTAGTTGAGGTAATTTGTACATGTAGGTAGGGGTGAAGTGACTATGCATAGATAATAAACTGCGAGTAGCAGCAGAGTACAGAGCAAACGGAGGGAGGTGTCAATGTAAATAGTCCGGTGGTCATTTGATTAATTGTTCAGCAGTCTTATGGCTTGGGTGTAGAAGCTGTTAAGGAGCCTTTGGTCTTAGACTTGGCGCTTGCCGTGCAGTAGCAGAGAAAACAGTCTATGACTAGGGTGACTGGAGTTTCTGACAATTTTATGGGCTTTCCTCTGACACCGCTATTTATATAGGTCCTGGAGGGCAGGAAGCTTGGCCCCAGTGATGTACTGGGCTGAACGCATTACCCTCTGTAGCGCCTTATGGTCAGATGCTGAGCAGTTGCCATACCAGGCGATGATGCCACCGGTCTGGATATTATCGATGGTGCAGCTGTTAAACTTTTTGAGGATCTGGGGACCCATGCCAAATCTTTGCAGTTTCCTGGGGGGGGGAAAGGTGTTGTCGTGCCCTCTTCACGACTGTCTTGGTGTGTTTGGACCATGATAGTTTGTTGGTTATGTGGACACCAAGGAACTTGAAACTCTCAACCCGCTCCACTACAGCCCCGTCGATGTTAATAGGGGCCTGTTCGGCCCACCTTTTCCTGTAGTCCACGATCAGCTCCTTTGTCTTGCTCACATTAAGGGGGAGGTTGTTGTCCTGGCACCACACTGCCCGTTCTCTGACCTCCTTTCTATAGGCTGTCTCATCGTTGTCGGTGATCAGGCCTACCACTTAATGATGGTGAAGGAGTCATGGGTGAACAGGGAGTACAGGAGGGGACTAAGTACACACCCCTGAGGGGCCCCAGTGTTGAGGATCAGGGTGGCTGTTTGAGAATCAGCGTGGTTTCATTCCATTCCATTAAATCCATTCCAGCCATTATTATGATCCGTCCTCCCCTCACCAGCCTCCTGTGATTCAACCTACTATAACTTTCTCTATACAAATTAGCTGGATATAAATGGCCTAATAATGAATATGATGTCTTTTGAGACGAATTGCAATGTTTGAAAATGTTCTACAAATGTAATACCTATTGATATGTATTATGTAACTTTATGTATTATGTAACTTTATGTATTATGTAACTTTAGACCACAGCTCCCTATAGTCCCTGAGAAATGTATGACAGAAAGAGAAAGAGAGAGAGAGATGTCCACCCAGTATCACTAACAGTAGAGCAGATCAGCCTCTTACATAACACAGACACCCAGTGCATTGTGGGATGGATGGCGGGTAACTGGCCAAACTGGATTCGCTCTCCTGCCGTGCCATGGGCTGTCACACAAACACGCCGGGTATAGCAGTTCTACAAAATAATGTTTGATGTTTGTAGTCAGTCCTTGGCAACCAGTCCTGCTATTCTCCCATACCAGTTCAATAGTTTTCAAAATGAACCTTTTTGATACACAACTGCTTTGATAGTACTGCCCCCCCTACAGTAGCCCTACCTACAGTATGTGTTCCAATAATTGCTCTGTTATGTATTTATAATCCAGGGTGTGTTTCCTTCCTCCGTCCCCTAGCTCCTGACACAGTCCGACTGTCAATGTTTCAGGGTGGCCGAAATGGACACCGGAGTGGAAACCGGAATGGAGGCCGGAGAGGAGGCCAGAGTGGAGGCCGGAGAGGAGGCCGGAGTGGAGGCCGTAGAGGAGATCGGAGTGGAGACCCGGAGTGGAGACCCGGAGAGGAGGTCAGAGTGGAGGCCGGGTTGGAGAACAGAGTGGAGTCCGGAGAAGAGGCCAGAATGGAGGCCGGAGAGGAGGCCAGAATGGAGGCCGGAGTGGGGGCCGTAGAGGAGATCGGAGTGGAGACCCGGAGTGGAGGCCGGAGAGGAAGCCAGAGTGGAGGCCGGAGTGGAGGCCGTAGAGGAGGCCATAGAGGAGATCGGAGTGGAGACCCGGAGTGGAGGCTGGAGAGGAGGCCGGGGTGTAGATCAGTGGAGACCGGAGAAGAGGCCATATTGGAGGCCGGAGAGGAGGCCGAAGTGGACACCGGAGTGGAGTCCGGAGGGGAAGACAGAGAGGAGGCTGGAGTGGAGTCTGGAGAGGAGGCCCAAGTGGAGTCCGGAGAGGAGGCCGGAGAGGAGGCCGAAGAGGAGGTCGGAGTAAGGACAGATGGTTAAGAGGAACTAGACGACACCGTGTAACTGTTACTGCAGTAAAGTGAAGGTGAGTGGATGGTAAAGGTGTGTGGGCGGATACAGAGGAATGCTACCATGGAGACAGATACATAATCATTATTAACTGCTCTCCGTCCTTTCTCACATACAGTATATTTAGACACTTTGTGTTCACGTAACACATGCTAAGAATATTCACACTCTCTAACGCTTTATGCAGCACTTGTCAAAATGCTCAGAATTTTTGTTCTTATGCTATTCAGAAACAACACTTTCATTTCTCATGACAGTTCTCATGGGAAAAAAACCTGGTTGACCGTCCAACTCTTCAGATATAAGGGACACTTACAAAGTTTCTCATATACTCCCATAGGAAAGATTGGCTTATTGAACCAGACCTTCTTGACAGTTGAAAGTATGTGCCAGGAAGCCATAGCTCTTCCCACAATCCTCGCTGGGTGACTGATTTTATTATAGTTTAGTCTATTTCTGTCATCGCAAACAACACAGGGGGAAATAAAAAATAAACCATTCTGTTTTAGCTGTGTGAGAGTCAAAACAAAGACATGTTCCTGGACGCCAGTGCCCTGAAATAGCCCACACTACGGCCAGGGTGTGACTCTAACCAGAATGTGTTAAGGGGGAGGGAGGATGGAGAGGACTCCTGAAGGGAGAGGTTGTTGGAACCTGGCCAGGCTTTAACCTGCAATGTACAGCTCTACAACACACATACAGACAGAGAGAGCAATAGCTAGAGAGAGAGAGAGAGAGACAGAAAGAGAGACAGAAAGAGAGACAGAAAGAGAGACAGAAAGAGAGACAGAAAGAGAGACGGAGACAGAAGAGATGGAGTTGGGGGGGAGGGTGGTAACGGGTGCTTTCTACCACTGTCCCGGTCACTAAAGGACCCTTCAGTACCTCCCCTCCTCTGACCATCTGACCATTATCAATTTCTTCGTCATCAACAGCAGTAGCAGTAACTAACCCCTGACTTCATCTACAGACTGAGACAGTATTTTACATTGTCACCACTACCCTTCCTTGCTTTGTAACTCGAGCTGGCTTGACTCTTAGAAAAAAAGGTGCTATCTAGAACCAGAAAGAATGGTCCACCACCCAAAGGACATCCAGCCAACTTGACACAACTGAGTCAACATGGGCCAGCATCCCTGTGGAATGCTTTCGACACCTTGCTTTCGACACCGTGCTTCTACACCTGCATTGCTTGCTGTTTGGGGTTTTAGGCTGGGTTTCTGTACAGCACTTCGAGATATTAGCTGATGTACGAAGGGCTATATAAAATAAACTTGATTTGATTTGATTTGTAGAGTCCATGCCCCAACGAACTGAGGCTGTTCTGAGGGCAAAAGTGGGTGCAACTCAATATTAGGAAGGTGTTCCTAATGTTTTGTACGCTCAGTGTAGTTTACTTAACTGAAGTTACTTTGAAAAAGTAGATCACTACATCCAAACTACTTTGTGAAAAATGATCTAAATCACAAATGTCATAGATTACAAATTGAATGAACAGATCACTCTGGAGTCATGATGTGTAATTTAGACTATTGATAGGGCAAAATGTAGATTTCCGCCTGACTAGACATACCCAAACTTAATTAATTTTCATGAAATGGCCATTAACAATAACTGGTAATGTTGCATAGTTTTAGAAAGTTCTGGAACTCACATTTCTGGTCATTTAAAAATCTAAAAAATAGCTGAGGTGTTCTCACTTTTGAGGACACAAGGTCAAGTACAGTGTACAAATATTATGTAAATATGAATTTTATATGAATTTTATGAATATGAATTTTTATTCAACAAAAGTGGGGCAATAGGGCTTGAAATGACTGAAATACTTTCTGAATATAGCGATAATCAAATTATAAATTACTTGCTATAACATTTCACGTCTAATAACTGTAAAATAAATATGATCATACTTGTGACAGTACTATATCGGCACAATTTCATATAACTGACGACAGAAACACCATTCAAATACAGTACGTTCAGACTCGTTACAACTTCAGCTTTAAGCATGAAATTATTTTGCCTTTTTGTGATCAAGAAAAAGTAGTCTTCTTTCAATTCTATGACATTATTTAGTACTTTTTTATGTTGAGAGCTCTGAATCAGGCTGAGAATATCACAGTGAGATGAAACCACAACGGCTGGACTCACTAGACTGTCACCGTTCATATGACGTCACTCACTCAGAGGAAGAGGAAATAGATTATTTGTCTGGATGGACCAGAAAATGTGACACGTCACTCTCTCTCCACTGAGAGAGTGGCAACAGAGAGCAGACAGATGGGTCTTTGTGGCATTATAAGGCACGGGACCTTACGGTGTTTAAAGAGGGCTTTGTACACCAAAATGTCAGTCGGAATAGGTCCAGAATCACTCAAAGTCCACCATAAACAATATCTCAAGTAGGCAGGTCTGATGCCGAAAAATACAGGAAATTCTTGCCTACTTTACCCATATTTCATTTTTGCTAAAAAAAGTAGTGTGTAGTTCCAAACACACACACACACACACACACACACACACACACACACACACACACACACACACACACACACACACACACACACACACACACACACACACACACACACACACACACACACACACACACACACACACACACACACACACACAAAATAAATTCAAACAAACACAGTGCTGCAGAGGAAATCGCAATAACCATAAATTGCATATACCCAGAAAACATTGAAAATGCAAAACTCCCCACACCCACATCCTTACACACACACACAGACGCTCATGCAAAACAATTAGGCATAAACACACAAGCCTGTGAGCGTGAAGCAAATAGCAAGCAAGGCAGATCCTTTAAAGGTACATCATGACTGGACAGCTTAAAAGCACTGTTAATCAGTGTGCCAGAGGCAAACAAACACTGCTTGACATTTAATGATATTGATCTTTCAGAGACCAGAAAAGGGCCAAGGATGCCAGATGGTGGTTAGGCTAGTATAAGGAGCCATGGCTGTGTTCACTGTTGCAGTGTTCAGGAGTCAGAAATGCAGATGGGACATCACCAATGATAAGATGTTATGGATGCAATACAACTCCAATTGCGTACTTCACAAGTCACAACACAAACAAGGCAACAGTAAACATGTCGCCCCACCTTGGACCAATTTAGATATCTAACACATTTCAGTTAATTACTATAAGCTCCTGCCTTGGGCCATTCAGTGTAATTTTGTAAATGACGGACCTCTATGGCAAGTTTTGTGAAAATTGGGCCAGTGCTGTGTGAGATATTGCGTGTGATTAACGTACAGACGTAAGGACAGAGACAGATCCAGTCCCCTCCCCAATTTCATCGTGGGGGACAATAAAATACACAAGAATGGAGCTATATTTATTTGTATTTATTTAACCTTTATTTAACTAGGCAAGTTAGTTAAGAACAAATTCTTATTTACAATGACGCCCTACCCCGGCCAAACCCTAACAGGGAGTAGCAAATCAATGTGCAGGGGTAGGAGATATACGAGTTAGATATGTACATGAAGCTAGGGTAAAGTGACTAGGCATCAGGATAGATAATAATAAGGTATTTGAGGTAGGTATGTACATGAAGCCAGGGTAAAGTGACTAGGCATCAGGATAGATAATAATAAGGTATTTGAGGTAGGTATGCACATGAAGGCAGGGTAAAGTGACTAGGCATCAGGATAGATAATAATAAGGTATTTAAGGAAGATATGTACATGAAGGCAGGGTAAAGTGACTAGGCATCAGGATAGATAATAATAAGGTATTTGAGGTAGATATGTACATGAAGGTAGGGTAAAGTGACTAGGCATCAGGATAGATAATAATAAGGTATTTGAGGTAGGTATGTGCATGAAGGCAGGGTAAAGTGACTAGGCATCAGGATAGATAATAATAAGGTATTTAAGGTAGGTATGTACATGAAGGTAGGGTAAAGTGACTAGGCATCAGGATAGATAATAATAAGGTATTTGAGGTAGGTATGTACATGAAGGCAGGGTAAAGTGACTAGGCATCAAGATAGATAATAATAAGGTATTTGAGGTAGGTATGTACATGAAGCCAGGGTAAAGTGACTAGGCATCAGGATAGATAATAATAAGGTATTTGAGGTAGGTATGTACATGAAGGTAGGGTAAAGTGACTAGGCATCAGGATAGATAATAATAAGGTATTTAAGGTAGGTATGTACATGAAGGTAGGGTAAAGTGACTAGGCATCAGGATAGATAATAATAAGGTATTTAAGGTAGGTATGTACATGAAGGTAGGGTAAAGTGACTAGGCATCAGGATAGATAATAATAAGGTATTTAAGGTAGGTATGTACATGAAGGTAGGGTAAAGTGACTAGGCATCAGGATAGATAATAATAAGGTATTTAAGGTAGGTATGTACATGAAGGTAGGGTAAAGTGACTAGGCATCAAGATAGATAATAATAAGAGCAAAAAAAGGCTAAGTAAACATGTAGTCCCCCACAAATGATGCAGCGCCACCCTTGGGCCAATCAGTGTCATTTTGGAAATGACAGATCTCTATTCACAGAAGTTGTGTCAAAATCACTCAGGTGGTGTCTGAGATATCTCGTGGGTTAGCTAGACTCATATCCCTGAGCATGTGTGCAAAATTCTAAATGGTGGAAAATCCATCATGACAGACCTGAGGCAAATTTGTTCCTTGTGAGGAGAGCGACCTATGTACCACATTTCATGACTTTAGGTCAAACAGGGTGAGGGGCGTGACCCTTCAAAGTTTGCATTTTCAATCTCTTGTTATAACGCCACCATCTGGCCAATCAGTGTCATATTGTAAATGCTGGATCTCTATGGCAAGACGCATCATTCACCCAAGTTTCGTGCTGTATGAGATATCGCATGTGACTAACGTACGAACGAAAAAACTTACAGACGGACAGAGGCAGATCCACAGTCCCCTTCCCGATTTCATCGTGGGGGACAACTATCTGAGAAGGGAATGTTGTGCGGAAATGTCTTCACGTCAATTACCAAAATTGCACACCATAGTCCCCACAACAACAAAAGCTACTGTGCTCACGGTCACTATGGCATTGTGTGAGATGCATTCATATACACTGTTTATGTGAGTGTGTCTGCATGCACCTGAGAAGGGACAGGGGGGACAGGGTTGTCACTCAGTACCCTCTTGAGCATATGTGTGTGTCAGTGGTGGTCGGTGCCATTTAAGGCGAGGGAATATTAGGACTTTCTTTGATGAACATGGTCTTGTTTCTATATATCAGCATATTGGATGACTGTCATTCATATTCCATTCACCCAGCTTAATGGAACATCGAAAAGTTTAGGCTTCTAAATGATACTCGAATCTTCCCTCTACCCATCATGAGGTTGCTAGAACCTAGCCTATGAATAAAAGTTTACAACGTACTGTAGGTGTACAGGTCGAGAGCATTTTGAGTAATCAAGGTGACAGACAGTGACACATTCAATACCGCCTTGCACACTCTTGCCTGCATCTAGCTGATGTAGGGTGTAAGCCTTAGTCCAACAGTTGCAATATAAAGTTTCTATTGTACAAATTCAGGTATGTTTATCCCTGTTTTGTTCCTTTTGCTTCCGTTTAAGAAACTTTTTTCAACAGAATCAGCGGAATCAATACACCCCTGAACACACAAACAGTTCACTTTCATAGCAGCCACATAAAAACAGCATAACCACTTTGCTCATTGTATATGTAATTTAATTCCTTCAACCTTCAACTCTTCCTCTCACCTTTTCCATTCGCTTGTGGACTTCAGTGCACAACACATCAGCTGTCTGTGACCAGGCGAAAAAACCTTTCCAAGCTAAACCTTCACATCAGGACCGCTAACCGCTACACACAGCCTACATGTTGTCTTACGTCATAGTCAACATAGCTAGTAGAACTAACTCGTTAGTAAACCCACTACAATCATGCAGTACAGCGTACAGTCAGAAAGCAGTTTAGCAGTTACACCGGTGTCAGAAATTAATTGACTGGGTGGACAAAATATCAGTTCATGTTGCAAGTGTTTTGATAGGTTGGAGGACGTCCTCTGAAAGTTGTCATAATTACTGTGTAAGTCAATGGAAGAGGGTGAAAACTATGAGCCTCCTAAGTCAATGTAGCCAGACGACAGAAGCTAGCTGTCCTCTGGCTACACCATGGTGCTAGCCTACAGAGTTTTGGTGAGACTACTACTGTAGACCTTCGGGGCTCTCGAGTGGCGCATCGGTCTAAGGCACTGCATCTCAGTGCTAAAGGTATCACTACAGAGACTGGTTCGATTCCAGGCTGTATCACAACCGGCCGTGATTGGGAGTCCCATAGGACGGCGCTCAATTGGCCAAGTGTCGTCCGGGTTAGGGTTTGGCCTGGGAAGGCCATCATTGTAAATACAAATTTGTTCTTAACTGACTTTCCTAAAAAATAAAATAAAAATACCTTAATTGCAAAACAGTGTGTTTTAAACAATTATTTGGTGACGTGAATATATTTAGCACAGTTTTATCTAAAAAGGATAACTTTTTAAATGTTTCACTATTTGGACTTTTATGAAATTAACTGAGGAGGATGGTCCTCCCCTTCCTCTTCTAAGGAGCCTCCACTGATGTGTATGTGTGTGTGTGTTAGTGGATAAATGTCTCCTCTCCTCTGTTTTCTCAGGCTATAAATACTACAGGCAGCATATGGACAGAATGTCCTCTTGTTGGAGAACCTTTGGACTAGAAGATGTTAGAACAGGTTGCTGTGCCAGGACAGGGGCTGGGCGTTGGCCTCAGACGGGACAGACAGTATTAATGAGGCGGTCTGAGGCGGTCTGGTGGGGGGCTGGGTGGGAGGGTGACAACGTGAGAGTGTACAGTACTATACAGTATGTTACAATACGGTAGTGCTGAAAGGCAGGTTAGCAGAGAACAGTGAAGGCTGCCTGGAGGGCAGTTGAAGATAGAAATCTGTTCTGCCTCTGAACAAGGCAGTTAACCCACTGTTCCTAGGCCGTCATTGTAAATAAGAATTGTTCTTAACTGACTTGCCTAGATAAATAAAGGTTAAATAAATACAAATAAATAAATACAAATATGATGAGTCACACAGCTGGCAGCAGCCTCCCTCACTTTCTCCCTCCCTCCCTCTCTTTCTTTTTTTCTTGCTTGTTCAGTGGAGCCGGAGGGTCTCCATGGAAACAGGATTCCAACTAGTTCAGTTGAATGAGAAGCACAGAGGCAGGGTGGTTAAGGAAGAAAGAGAGAGGATGGATGAAAGAGATGGAGACAGATGAGAAAGAGCTACAGTGTCACAGACAGGAAGAATGTAACGAAGAGACAACACGGAATCTGGGTTATCGCTAGTTACCACAGCCACAAAGTCATAATTATGGCTAAACCCCACCTATTTCTACAATTTCTCTACATAAAATCCAATTTTATAACCTTAACCAACCACACTGCTAACCTTATGCCCAACCCTAAATTAAGACCAACAGTTGTTTTTTTTAAATCGCGCATTTTTACGATAGACAATATTGACTTTGTTGCTCTGGTAACTAGTGACAACCAGGAATCTACCTTTTCTTCTTCATCATCATCCTCACCCTCACCACAATCATTATCATCATCATGTTCACTGTAGGCCCTAGTTATGTCTGTTACACACAGAGCAGGTTTCGGGACAGTAATAAAGAGACCACAGAAGCTGCAGGGTGAACCACACACCAAGAGAGATGGGGGGGGGGGGGTGAAACAGACCTTCTAGCCCAGCAGCATTCAGCAGCCCAGCATCTGAGACTGTCTTAGTGTTCAATGTTCAGTTTTGGAGGTTAATAGCTGCTCGTCACCGACCTAGGCCAGCGGGCACCAGTCCTGCAGTGTGTGTGTGTAACTCGTCCCCAATGTCCTCTGGGACAGAGAGGATGCTCATGACTCATTGAGGGTTACAACGTCACCCGGGCAACACCACAAAGAGCTGACAATCTTCTTGCCGCTGGCTGGTGGGGGACATTGTTGCAGTATGAAACACTTACAATATGGCACTGTTTAGTCAGTGATATGGCACTAGGACTGTTTAGTCAGTGATATGGCAATAGGACTGTTTAGTAAGTGATCTCTCACAGCCAAGCTTCAACAGAAAGTGCAGGCTAACTTGTTCCATATGACAAGTCTGGGCTAGGGAGCAGAGGGAAGGGAATACTAAACTTCCTTAAGTGTGCAAATGACATAATGTTTGGCATAGAACACAGGAACTTACTCTGTATGGTCAAGAAATGGCAGACCAATCAGACACAATGGATCCTTTGACACCCATAGAAAAACATTACACCAAATCCTAATGTCTGAAATCAGGGATGGAAATAATGATTAAAGTTATATAGTAGTGGTGACATAATGATTAAAGTTATATAGTGGTGACATAATGATTAAAGTTATATAGTGGTGACATAATGATTAAAGTTATATAGTGGTGACATAATGATTCAAGTTATATAGTGGTGACATAATGATTAAAGTTATATAGTGGTGACATAATGATTAAAGTTATATAGTGGTGACATATTGATTAAAGTTATATAGTGGTGACATATTGGCCAGAACGGGTCCCACTTCACACCTTAGGGCTTTCCCACTACTGAGCAAAACCAATCCAAGAGGAGCCAAACCAAGCTGTACTGAGCCAAACCAAGCTGTACTGAGCCAAACCAATCCAAGAGGAGCCAAACCAAGCTGTACTGAGCCAAACCAATGCAAGAGGAGCCAAACCAAGCTGTACTGAGCCAAACCATTCCAAGAGGAGCCAAACCAAGCTGTACTGAGCAAAACCAATCCAAGAGGAGCCAAACCAAGCTGTACTGAGCAAAACCAATCCAAGAGGAGCCAAACCAAGCTGTACTGAGCCAAACCAATCCAAGAGGAGCCAAACCAAGCTGTACTGAGCAAAACCAATCCAAGAGGAGCCAAACCAAGCTGTACTGAGCAAAACCAATCCAAGCGGAGCCAAACCAAGCTGTACTGAGCAAAACCAATCCAAGCGGAGCCAAACCAAGCTGTACTGAGCAAAACCAATCCAAGCGGAGCCAAACCAAGCTGTACTGAGCAAAACCAATCCAAGAGGAGCCAAACCAAGTTGTACTGAGCAAAACCAATCCAAGCGGAGCCAAACAAAGCTGTACTGAGTAAAACCAATCCAAGAGGAGCCAAACCAAGCTGTACTGAGCAAAACCAATCCAAGAAGAGCCAAACCAAGCTGTACTGAGCCAAACCAATCCAAGAGGAGCCAAACCAAGCTGTACTGAGCCAAACCAATCCAAGAGGAACCAAACCAAGCTGTACTGAGCCAAACCATTCCAAGAGGAGCCAAACAAAGCTGTACTGAGCCAAACCAATCCAAGCGGAGCCAAACCAAGCTGTACTGAGCAAAACCAATCCAAGAGGAGCCAAACCAAGCTGTACTGAGCAAAACCAATCCAAGAGGAGCCAAACCAAGCTGTACTGAGCCAAACCAATCCAAGAGGAGCCAAACCAAGCTGTACTGAGCCAAACCAATCCAAGAGGAGCCAAACCAAGCTGTACTGAGCAAAACCAATCCAAGAGGAGCCAAACCAAGCTGTACTGAGCCAAACCAATCCAAGAGGAGCCAAACCAAGCTGTACTGAGCCAAACCATTCCAAGAGGAGCCAAACCAAGCTGTACTGAGCCAAACCAATCCAAGAGGAGCCAAACCAAGCTGTACTGAGCCAAACCATTCCAAGAGGAGCCAAACCAAGCTGTACTGAGCCAAACCAATCCAAGCGGAGCCAAACCAAGCTGTACTGAGCCAAACCATTCCAAGAGGAGCCAAACCAAGCTGTACTGAGCCAAACCAATCCAAGAGGAGCCAAACCAAGCTGTACTGAGCCAAACCATTCCAAGAGGAGCCAAACCAAGCTGTACTGAGCCAAACCATTCCAAGAGGAGCCAAACCAAGCTGTACTGAGCCAAACCAATCCAAGAGGAGCCAAACCAAGCTGTACTGAGCCAAACCATTCCAAGCGGAGCAAAACCAAGCTGTACTGAGCTGGCCTGGTTGCGCATCCACCATAGTTAATGGAACTGTGCTGAAAAGAATAATGTAAAAAGTTCACAATACTGTGAAGAGGGTACATCATACTGGTGTTGTGTGTGTGTGTGTGGGGGGGGGGGGGGTAGTTGACTCACCCTGAACACAGAACTTGAGCTCCTTTATATCGATAATGGTACTGGTGGGCATCCTATCCGGAACCTTCCTGCTCATGCGGTTGTAGTTCCGCCTCTTCTTGGTCTCTCCCCACAGGTTGGAGCCGCCGTGCATGCTGGGTATGTTGAGGACGGCGATGCCTTCCAATGACGTGCTGCTGAGGTCCAGGATGATACCGTCACACTTGGGGGACAGAGAGAGAGAGATAAAGAGAGAGGTAGAGAACGAGAGGTAGAAAGCGAGACAGGGAGAGAGAGAGAGGGGGATAGAGAGAGAGAGAGTAGAGAGAGAGAGACTACGTACGAAGACTTGAGACAATGGCTGAGACAGAGAACTGAGACAGAGAGCTGAGACAGAGAACAGAGACTGAGAACAGAGACAGAGAGCTGAGACAGAGAGCTGAGACAGAGAACTGAGACAGAGAACTGAGACAGAGAACTGAGACAGAGAACTGAGACAGAGAACAGAGACAGAGAACAGAGACAGAGAACTGAGACAGAGAACTGAGACAGAGAACTGAGACAGAGAACTGAGACAGAGAACAGAGACAGAGAACTGAGACAGAGAACTGAGACAGAGAACTGAGACAGAGAACAGAGACAGAGAACTGAGACAGAGAACTGAGACAGAGAACTGAGACAGAGAACTGAGACAGAGAACTCTATGGCTGAAGTAACTTCAAGGAGGCTTCGCAGCGCGGGTCCTTCTGATCATTAGAGTGTCACAAGGGCTCCTCTTCAAAAAGTACTTAGTGATCATTGTCTATTTCGCGCTTACATTCAAGGAAAAAAACTATAAAGATTACGACCTTGTGTTTTCATTTAACCTATGCTATTTTTAAATATATATTTTTAATGTATTTAACCTTTATTTAACTAGGCAAGTCAGTTAAGAACAAATTCTTATTTACAATGACGGACTACCAAAAGGCAAAAGGCCTCCTGCGGGGACGGGGGCCTGGGATAAATAAAACAGAAATACTATATAAATATAGGACAAAACACACACCACAACAAGAGAGACAACACAACACTACATAAAGAGAGACCTAAGACAACAACATAGCAAGGAAGCAACACATGACAACACAGCATGGTAGCAACACAACATGACAACAACATGGTAGCAACACAACATGGTAGCAGCACAAATCATGGTACAAACATTATTGGGCACAGACAACAGACAACTAATGATGGTGTCTTATGACAGTATGTTTTATGTGAACCACATACACTGACTATACCAAACATTAGGAACACCTTCCTAATATTGAGTTACACCCCCCATTTTGCCCTCAGAACAGTCTCAATTCGTCGGGGCATGGAAAGCATTCCACAGGGATTCTGGCCATGTTGACTCCAATGATTCCCACAGTTGTGTCAAGTTGGCCAAATGTTCTTTGGGTGGTGGACCATTCTTGATACACACTGGAAACTGTTGAGCATGACACAAACTGGTCCGCCTGGCACCTACTACCATACCCCGTTCAAAGGCACTTAAATATATTGTCTTGCCCATTCACCCTCTGAATGGCACACATACACAATCCATGTCTCAATTGTCTCAAGGCTTAAAAATCCTTCTTTATCCTGTCTCCTCCCCTTCATCTACACTGATTGAAGTGGATTTAACAAGTGACCTCAATAAGGGATCATGGCTTTCACCTGGATTCACCTGGTCAGTCTGTGTTGTGGAAAGAGCATGTGTTCTTAATGTTTTGTGCACTCAGTGTATAAGGCTATCTGATACAGCCTGAAAAGAGGATTGCAAGAATATGGAAAAACTGCTTATAACTGTGTACATTTGGTGGATATTATTGGGAGGTGCACCCGTAGACATTACAGAGCATTGAATAATATTTACAGTAGCATCAAAGTACATGTTTTCATCAATACGTTACATAATGTTGCCTTGAGTGTGGAGAAATTCACAGGAAAATATGTTCTCATGTTCCAGCTAGTGATTAACTACAAAATATAAGTATTTTGTACCATCAAGTGGATGTTTTTTTGTCTCAGTTTAGATTTTGCACTAAAATAACTTACTTTAACACTGTCGGTCCATGTGTGCACTTTTCCATATGTTTAAATAAAGTCCTAATTCAACAAATGTGTTCAAATAAGCCATGTAGAAACAGAAGAAGAAAACACATTCACAAAATTCAGCGACCACCCTCATTGAAAGCAAATGATGTTGGAATGTACCACATCATGTACCACAGCCCTCTAGTGCTGTCAGAGCAAAGAAATATTTATGACATCAGAGGTTTTAGTGCCCATGAAAAACAGTTTCAGGAACACACACACACACACACACACACACACACACACACACACACACACACACACACACACACACACACACACACACACACACACACACACACACACACACACACACACACACACACACACACACACACACACACACACACACACACACACACACACACACACACACACACCCCTTTCTCTCTCTGTCTGGAAGTTTACTCTGTGGAGCTTTTAATAGCCCAGTTTAATTACATCTTGCAGGGCGATATAACTTTAGAGGTGGATCCTGTTACGCCACATTTCATCACCCATCACTCTGCCCTCTGCTCCAAGGCATAACACTGGAGATTTGACTGCTTGGCACACCGTGTGTGTGTGTGTGTGTGTTTGTGTGCGTGCGTGCGTGTGTGTGTTTGTGTGCGTGCGTGCATGTGTGTGTTTGTGTGCGTGCGTGCGTGCGTGTGTGTGTGTGTGTGTGTTATACACTGAGAATAACATGTGTGGGGACTTGAAGTAACACATCGCTAAGCTTTTCCAAAAACCTGACGATTACTAGCCAGCCAAGGGAGCTGCCGGGTAATGTGAGGTTTGCAGTTTGGTTTAATAGTAATGATTAAAAACATTATCGCGTTAGGTCCAGGCTAGGTTAATAGACTAGGTTAATTTGTGTCTGTGGTTCCACTTTCTAAGGTCTGAAAAATGTGACATAATACTGTATATTACCCAGACTATGGAGGTGTCCCAAATGCACTCGGCTTCCTATATAGTGCATTACTTCCCATAGGGCTCTCGTCAAAAGCAGTGCACTATGTAAAGAGTATGGTGCATTTTACACACACATTATCACTGCTACTTTATATCAAACACAGACTAAATTGGTGTGTTTGTCAATTCCTTTTGTGTGTGTGTATATATATGTGTGTATGTGTGTGTGTATATATATGTGTGTATGTGTGTGTGTGTGTGTGTGTGTGTGTGTGTGTGTGTGTGTGTGTGTGTGTGTGTGTGTGTGTGTGTGTGTGTGTGTGTGTGTGTGTGTGTGTGTGTGTGTGTGTGTGTGTGTGTGTGTGTGTGTGTGTGTGTGTGTATATATATGGGTGTATGTGTGTGTGTATATATATGTGTGTATGTGTGTGTGTATATATATGTGTGTATGTGTGTGTGTGTGTGTGTGTATATATATGTGTGTATGTGTGTGTGTCTGCGTGCAACGTGTCCTCTCTCAGCAGTACAGTCAGTTACCTGACAGGCTGGCTTGATGAAGCATTTGCTGAGAGATAAGAATAGCTAGCTGCCCCATGGGAGTTAAATACTTTGGTTTAATATCTTTGATGTCTTTCAAGAGATTTTTAAAAGTTTGCAGGTAAAAGCCTGTCAAAACATTCTACAACAGCGATGAACTGATTAAACTTTCTCATCTCAAGATTCATGTCTATAAGACGTGTTGATACAAAATGGGAATCATGAGATGTTGGTGTGTCAACTCATCTCCAGCCAAAGTTTTAAATACCTTTTGAGGGGATAGAGAGAGACAGAGAGGAGGAGAGAGAGAGATGACATTTTGGGTTTGTCAAATAATCTTAAAATGAATGCACTAACTGTAAGTCCCTCTGTATAAGAGTGTCTGCTAAATGACTCAAATGTAAAATGTAAATGTGATCTCCAGCCGAAGGGTATAGCGTTGACTCACCTCGACTTCGATACACTCATTGAGTTTCTTGCACGTGGCAGAGATGGTCTCAGTGGTGCCAAACTCAAAGTACCACAACTTGTTCTTCATTCTGTAAACCAAACAGGAAGGAGCAGGAAGATGAGGAGAGAACGTGTCATCAGGGGTCCTCCTGCAGTGGAGGTGTAATGTACTTATATTATTCAATGATGGCTGAATCTGTCAAGCCCATGGCACGTGGAATGTGAAATGTATGCACATGTTGTAGTTGTCCTAGACTCTATGAGTCATGCCAGGTGGGAAATTGAAAACAACAACTTTTGACAGGTATCTGTCACGTTTGCTGTCATGTGGCAACAGGAAGCCTAGTGGTTAGAGTGTTGGACGATTAACTGAAAGCTTGCGAGATCAAAGCCCTGAGCTGACAAGGAAACAATCTATTGAACAAGGCACTGTTCCTAGGCTGTCATTGAAAATAAGAATTTGTTCTTAACTGACTTGCCTGGTAAAATAAAATGTGAGGATCAACTTGAAGTGCTGCTAACCCAGCCTAAACTCAACTAGGGGACAGTATTTCATTTTCAGAGCAATGAAGCACAAAGGACAACACCATGCCCAGTCACTTTAGTGCTGCTTTGACATTGCGACAATAAACACATTTTCGCTTCAGTACCCCTATGCCAAGGCTGGCATGACAACAATGACTTTGGGTGTGGAACAGCGCCCGAGGCTACCATAAGATCATGTTTAATGTTTTTCCCCCCTGATTCAAAAACATGCCAACAACCTTGAGCCTAACAAAGTTGAAGTTCATGTTCAGTTCTGCCCTGGAGTTTGGTTTGTCAGAGGTGAACTGCTTGGCATTTTTTAAATCTAGATGTATCACTTTTTCTGTGATTTACAATAGTAACAAAGACACATACAAAGTGAATATGCACATCCCAAACACACTAACCTTCAGAAAAACCTGTTCTGGGCCAAACAAACTGTAGCTAAAGAAATAAAAGGCCTGCCCGCAGTCCAATGCTTCTCTCCAGTGATTTATTTCTGCCCACAGTCCAATGCTTCTCTCCAGTGATTTATTTCTGCCCACAGTCCAATGCTTCTCTCCAGTGATTTATTTCTGCCCACAGTCCAATGCTTCTCTACAGTGATTTATTTCTGCCCACAGTCCAATACTTCTCTCCAGTGATTAATTTCTGCCCACAGTTCAATGCTTCTCTCCAGTGATTTATTTCTGCCCACAGTCCAATGCTTCTCTCCAGTGATTTATTTCTGCCCACAGTCCAATGCTTCTCTCCAGTGATTTATTTCTGCCCACAGTCCAATGCTTCTCTACAGTGATTTATTTCTGCACACAACAAAGATACATGTAAAAAAAAAAGACAAAGGACCCATGCTCCTGGCTGTCAACACAGCCTGGGTTCAATAGAGAGAGAGAGTTAAACTAAACATTATGGAAATGAACTTAACTGCAATTACATTTAACTAGATTGAATCATCATATTTCCTCCATTCTCTGATCAGGTTACAATATCCTTGTCCCCAGGGGAAAGAACTGCCTATCTAAGTGGGTCTGTATTGTAAAGACTTGGGACATACTGTCCTACTGAGCCCTGCTCTTCAATCTTTTTAACCTCCCCAGTCCTGGTGAAAGAGTGATGGACCAGAGAAAGCTCAGTGAGACAGACAGAGGGCAGAGTGTCCTTACTTCTATTTCATTGATGAATTAAGGTCACTGATTAGTAAGGAACTCCCCCTAGCTGGTTGTCTAGGGCTTAATTGAAAGGAAAAAAACAAAAACCTGCAGACACTAGTCCCTCCATGGAATGAGTTGGACACCCTGCCCTAGTGTGAGTGTGTGTGCGCGAGAGAGACAGACATAGATAAAGGAGGACACACACCCAGACTCATTGGGCCCTATTTTTCCACCAGAATGTCTACCTCTCTTGTGATTTGCCTGTACTGTTTGATCACCGCCCTGGACTCACAGACAGACAGACAGACAGACTGTGTCTTGATACTGATCAGCCAGACAGACAAGGCTGTAAATCTCAGACTGCCAGAATCAGCCTTCAGCCATTAACTGCATGGTCTTACACAATATGTGCACCTCTTCCTGTACAAGCACAGGCCAATGAAAGCTCACCGCTCCTCTGGAAACGTGTTCTCCTCACCAACGACAGTAAAATACACAATTCACTCACAGGTCAGTCTGGTCAAAACAAACAGTAATTTGTGTGTCCTTCTATGCTGCTGGTGGCTAACCAAAAATCATGGCTGTTTTACAGTGTGCTCCAGAAACATGGGGTTGCCTTGCTGATGCTGACAACATGGTTATTGGCAAAACAAGCTCTGTTGCCATGTGGGCATAGCAACCCTTCATGTAAGGCAGGTGCAGAGCAGGGCTCTCCAGACAGTAGACATCTATGGATACACATATTTCAGTAGAATAGGAATAAAGAAACAAACAATACGATGTGTCAATATCTTATGTGAGAGATCTGCTAGGTACTTTCAGTAGGCCTATATATCCCACCAGTCAACTGTAAATATAATTAATTTTAGTTGATACCTGCGCACTGTCCCTGGCTGCCCTATAATACTCCACTGTTACTTTAAGACCTTGTTCAATGTTCAATCATCCTCACACTCACCTTACTGTTCACTAGAAACCTTTGCTCTGTCAAATGAAAGGATTATGAGCATATTTGAGAACACAATTAGGCATGGTTTCAATTCTCAATGAGCCGAACCGCCTAACCTCATTAGCTAGCTTCCACTTGAGAAGCGCTGTAAAAATGGGATTAACTCAAAGGTTTTTTTCTCTCCTGTGGACAGAGGAGAGCGACAGGGAGACAAAGCTACTGTACCACTACCACAAGCCCTGCGTGTATCCCACTGAGCCTGGCTAAGAGCAGAGAAAAACCTTCAGAAATCTACAGAATAAAGCAGCATTGGCCTAGGCTCACAGCCTACTGGCACAACCCAGCTAGGACAATCAGTTCCTTGGAACTTGTGGGAGCATATGTTTTTGGTTTCCCATTGGTTCTGGGAACAAAGCTATACGATTCCTGACTGGTAAAATCAAAAAAAATTTTTTTTATTTTTTTAAGTTGCAGGGAGGTTTTGAGAATGTTTTACTATTTATTTATTTTATTTTTTATTTAACCTTTATTTAACCAGGTAGGCAAATTGAGAACACGTTCTCATTTACAATTGCGACCTGGCCAAGATAAAGCAAAGCAGTTCGACACATACAACAACACATAGTTACACATGGAGTAAAACAAACATAGTCAATGATACAGTGAAAAAAAAATAAAAAAAATAAAAAAAAATAAGTCTATATACAATGTGAGCAAGTGAGGTGAGATAAGGGAGGTGAAGGCAAACAAATATATGTATAAATAAATAAAAATATAAAAAGGCCATGGTGGCGAAGTAAATACAACACAGCAAGTAAAATAAAAACTAAAAACACTGGAATGGTTGGTTTGCAGTGGAAGAAAGCGCAAAGTAGAGACAGAAATAATGGGGTGCAAAGGAGCAAAATAAATAAATAAATACAGTAGGTAAAGAGGTAGTTGTTTGGGCTAAATTATAGATGGGCTATGTACAGGTGCAGTAATCTATGAGCTGCTCTGACAGCTGGTGCTTAAAGCTAGTGAGGGAGATAAGTGTTTCCAGTTTCAGAGATTTTTGTAGTTCGTTCCAGTCATTGGCAGCAGAGAACTGGAAGGAGAGGCGGCCAAAGGAAGAATTGGTTTTGGGGGTGACCAGAGAGATAAACCTGCTGGAGCGCGTGCTACAGGTAGGTGTTGCTATGGTGACCAGCGAGCTGAGATAAGGGGGGACTTTACCTAGCAGGGTCTTGTAGATGACCTGGAACCAGTGGGTTTGGCGACGAGTATGAAGCGAGGGCCAGCCAACGAGAGTGTACAGGTCGCAGTGGTGGGTAGTATATGGGGCTTTGGTGACAAAACGGATGGCACTGTGATAGACTGCATCCAATTTATTGAGTAGGGTTTTGGAGGCTATTTTGTAAATGACATCACCGAAGTCGAGGATTGGTAGGATGGTCAGTTTTACAAGGGTATGTTTGGCAGCATGAGTGAAGGATGCTTTGTTGCGGAATAGGAAGCCAATTCTAGATTTAACTTTGGATTGGAGATGTTTGATGTGAGTCTGGAAGGAGAGTTTACAGTCTAACCAGACACCTAGGTATTTGTAGTTGTCCACATATTCTAAGTCAGAGCCGTCCAGAGTAGTGATGTTGGACAGGCGGGCAGGTGCAGGCAGCGATCGGTTGAAGAGCATGCATTTAGTTTTACTTGTATTTAAGAGCAATTGGAGGCCACGGAAGGAGAGTTGTATGGCATTGAAGCTCGCCTGGAGGGTTGTTAACACAGTGTCAAAAGAAGGGCCAGAAGTATACAGAATAGTGTCGTCTGCGTAGAGGTGGATCAGAGAATCACCAGCAGCAAGAGCGACATCATTGATGTATACAGAGAAGAGAGTCGGTCCAAGAATTGAACCCTGTGGCACCCCCATGGAGACTGCCAGAGGCCCGGACAACAGACCCTCCGATTTGACACACTGAACTCGATCAGAGAAGTAGTTGGTGAACCAGGCGAGGCAATCATTAGAGAAACCAAGGCTGTCGAGTCTGCCGATGAGGATGTGGTGATTGACAGAGTCAAAAGCCTTGGCCAGGTCAATGAATACGGCTGCACAGTATTGTTTCCTATCGATGGCGGTTAAGATATCGTTTATGACCTTGAGCGTGGCTGAGGTGCACCCATGACCAGCTCTGAAACCAGATTGCATAGCGGAGAAGGTATGGTGGGATTCGAAATGGTCGGTAATCTGTTTGTTGACTTGGCTTTCGAAGACCTTAGAAAGGCAGGGTAGGATAGATATAGGTCTGTAGCTGTTAGGGTCAAGAGTGTCCCCCCCTTTGAAGAGGGGGATAACCGCAGCTGCTTTCCAATCTTTGGGAATCTCAGACGACACGAAAGAGAGGTTGAAAAGGCTAGTAATAGGGGTGGCAACAATTTCAGCAGATAGTTTTAGAAAGAAAGGGTCCAGATTATCTAGCCCGGCTGATTTGTAAGGGTCCAGATTTTGCAGCTCTTTTAGAACATCAGCTGACTGTATTTGGGAGAAAGAGAAATGGGGAAGGCTTGGGCGAGTAGCAGAGGGGAGGGCAGTGCTGTTGTCCGGGGTAGGGGTAGCCAGGTGGAAAGCATGGCCAGCCGTAGAAAAATGCTTATTGAAATTCTCAATTATAGTGGATTTGTCGGTGGTGACAGTGTTTCCTATCTTCAGAGCAGTTGGAAGCTGGGAGGAGGTGTTCTTATTCTCCATGGACTTTACAGTGTCCCAGAACTTTTTTGAATTTGTGTTGCAGGAAGCAAATTTCTGCTTGAAAAAGCTAGCCTTGGCTTTTCTAACTGCCTGTGTATACTGGTTTCTAGCTTCCCTGAAAAGTTGCATATCACGGGGGCTGTTCGATGCTAATGCAGAACGCCATAGAATGTTTTTCTGTTGGTTAAGGGCAGTCAGGTCAGGAGAGAACCAAGGGCTATATCTGTTCCTTGTTCTAAATTTCTTGAATGGGGCATGCTTATTCAAGATGGTGAGGAAGGCATTTAAAAAAAATGTCCAGGCATCCTCTACTGACGGGATGAGATCAATATCCTTCCAGGATACCTCGGCCAGGTCGATTAGAAAGGCCTGCTCGCTGAAGTGTTTCAGGGAGCGTTTGACAGTGATGAGTGGAGGTCGTTTGACCGCTGACCCATTACGGATGCAGGCAATGAGGCAGTGATCGCTGAGATCTTGGTTGAAAACAGCAGAGGTGTATTTGGAGGGCAAGTTTGTTAGGATGATATCTATGAGGGTACCCGTGTTTACGGAATTGGGGTGGTACCTGGTAGGTTCATTGATAATTTGTGTGAGATTGAGGGCATCAAGCTTAGATTGTAGGGTGGCTGGGGTGTTAAGCATGTTAAAATTTAGGTCGCCTAGCAGCACGAGCTCTGAAGATAGATGGGGGGCAATCAGTTCACATATAGTGTCCAGAGCACAGCTGGGGGCAGAGGGTGGTCTATAGCAGGCGGCAACGGTGAGAGACTTGTTTTTAGAGAGGTGGATTTTTAAAAGTAGAAGTTCAAATTGTTTGGGAACAGACCTGGATAGTACAACAGAACTCTGCAGGCAATCTTTGCAATAGATTGCAACACCGCCCCCTTTGGCCGTTCTATCTTGTCTGAAAATCTTGTAGTTGGGGATGAAAATGTCAGAATTGTTGGTGGTCTTTCTAAGCCAGGATTCAGACACGGCTAAAACATCCGGGTTGGCAGAGTGTGCTAAAGCAGTGAACAAAACAAACTTAGGGAGGAGGCTTCTAATGTTAACATGCATGAAGCCAAGGCTATTACGGTTACAGAAGTCATCAAAAGAGAGCGCCTGGGGAATAGGAGTGGAGCTAGGTACTGCAGGGCCTGGATTCACCTCTACATCACCAGAGGAACAGAGGAGGAGTAGGATAAGGGTACGGCTAAAAGCTATGAGAATTGGTCGTCTAGAACTTCTAGAGCAGAGAGTAAAAGGAAGTTTCTGGGGGCGATAAAATAGCTTAAAGGAATAATGTACAGACAAAGGTATGGTAGGATGTGAATACAGTGGAGGTAAACCTAGGTATTGAGTGATGATGAGAGAGATATTGTCTCTAGAAACATCATTGAAACCAGGTGATGTCATCGCATATGTGGGTGGTGGAACTGTGAGGTTGGATATGGTATAGTGAGCAGGGCTAGAGGCTCTACAGTGAAATAAGCCAATAAACACTAACCAGAACAGCAATGGACAAGGCATATTTACATTAAGGAGAGGCATGCTTAATCGAGTGATCAATAAGGGTCCAGTGAGTAGAGGTTGGTTGGGGTCACGGCGATCCAGACAGCTGGCCGGGTAGATGGCTATCGGTAGCAAAATAGCATAGTATGGAAGTCTATTTGTAGATACCTCGTGCGTTTCCGTCGGTAGGTTAGTGGGGTTCCGTGTGGTAGAGGGGATCAATCCAAATTGGCAAAATAGATATAGTGACCCAAGAAAAAAATAAAAAAAATAAATAATAATAATAATTGTCCGATATACTTATTCAGATAGCAGCCGATAAGACAGCTAACGGTTAGCGGGCCCCAGATGAGCGTTCAGGTAACGTCGGGACGGAGGTGCCAGTTGGATAACTCCCTCGGGCAGATAACGTCGGCAGTCAGTCGTGAAGGCCCGGTGGTGCTCCGTATCTGCAGTAACAAAAAAAATAAAAAAAAAATAAAAACGGGTCCGGATAGGTGACTGTAGCCCAGGAATGGCTGATGGAACTCCTCAGCTGGCTAGCTCCGGAATGATTTGAGTTTGCTCCGGGATCGACGTAAGCCAATAGTCACACGGTTTGCAGCTAGCTAGCCTCGGACGATTATGTCGGCAGACCAGTTGTGATGGATTGGCAGGGCTCTGTGTCGGCAAAAAAAGGTCCAGGCCAATTGGCAAAATATGTATTGTAGCACAAGAATTAGCCGGAGGACCTCTTCGGCTAGCCGGGAGATTGGCCTAGCTCGAGGCTAGCTCAAGGCTAACTGTTGCTTGCTTCGGGACAGAGACGTTAGCCAGGAGTAGCCACTCAGATTGCAGCTAGCTATCTGATCCGGTGTAAAGGTCCAGAGCTTGCGGTAGTAATCTGGAGATTTGGTAGAGAAAAAGCAGTCCGATATTCTCTGGGTTGATATCGCGCTGTGCAGACTGGCATGTATTGACCAAGCTGAGGCTGGCTGGTGTCCGAGTTAACGGTAAAGACCACTAGCAGTGACTAACTGATAACTAGCTAGTAGTTAGTTAGCTGGCTAGCTTCTGATGGGGGTTCCGGTTCTAAAGTATAAAAATAGCAGATCCGTACCACATTGGGTGTTGGGGGTTGCAGGAGAGTATATTCAGTCCGTAGATGGAAAGTGAGATTAAAATATAAACGGAAAAAAACGAGGAAAACGATTATTTACACGGGACAAGACAAAACACACGTCCGACTGCTACGCCATCTTGGAATACAATGGTTCCCTGAAAGTTTTCCTGGGAGGTTTTATTAACGTTCTGAGAATGGAAATAATAGGTTACTGGAAAGTAAATGAATCATATTCCAAGAACATGTTTCAATAACACTACTAGCTTAGGTTAAGTGTTTTGAACAACAAGCACAGATAGGACACATGGACATTCATTTCCTTAGGTATTAATCATGCAAACATGTTTTATTGTGGCACAGCATCAGTGAGAATTGGACCTATGATCTTTTCCCTGTCCATGGAATTAGTTCACTGTGCCACCAGGATGGAGCTAACATGTCATGTTTTTTTAACTGACACAAAGCTGTTCATTTTAGTCTATTCAAACAGACCCCCTTTCAAAGGAAACAAGCATTCATTAAGATCAGGTGTGGCCATTTAGTGGGCGTGTCCAACACACCTGAACACACTTAACAAGAGTTTTGTTGATGCTGAGAACGGAATGTATATTTACATTTACATTTAAGTCATTTAGCAGACGCTCTTATCCAGAGCGACTTATGTTTTTATATAGCATTCTAAGAACGTTCTTCGAATGTTACTAATGTTTTCTTGTTTTTTTAGAACGTTTTCTTAATGTGCTGAGAACATGACTTTAAATAGAACCATGAAGAAACCTTCAGAAAACGTTATGTAGCAGTACTGAAATTCCCACAGAAGTACGTTGTTTTTTAACGTTCTCTGAACGTTCTGAGAACATTACTTTAAATAGAACCATGAGGAAACCTGTAGAAAATGTCATGCTGAAGTACTGAAATTACCACCTAAGAAACATATGGTTCTCAGAACGTTCTGTGCTAGCTGGGTATCATGCACCATTCCCTGAACATTGTGGGATGGTTGTATACAAAATAAGCATAGGACAACCAGGCTCTCACCAAGTTCTAAGATATATATGGTTCCAGAACATTATGTGCTAGCTGGGTAGTGGATAGGGGCCTTTTCTGTGTGCAGCCTGATAAGAAAAGGTTTTTCATTCATATGCTTGAGAGTTCCAGCTCAATATGCAAGGCTGTGCTTGTCTGTCTGTAAAGCCTGGGGCTGGTGAATTCAGGGCTATGAGTTCACCGGTTCAAACTGTGCTAACTGTGCCCTCAGGAAGCAAATACTGATCAGTCTTCCTGATTGTTGCCCAGCCAAACACAACCAACCAACGTTGATGGATGGATTCATATTTCAATAACGGAGGGAGGAGATTGTAGCTGCATGGAAGTATGCATGGGAAATGGAGGGGAGTAAAAACCTAGATGTAGAATACAGGTTTTATGTGGTTAAAACAGTGGCTTAAAATTCAGAAAAGGCCTGGGGGCACGCAGACTCATCCATCTGCCCACGCCCTCCCCCGTCTCTACTCTTCCTGCCCCTAACAGGGCTGTGTCCCCCGACCCTCCCTCCTCCCTTCCCATTACCCTCTCATCTGGCCCATCCCCCTCAGAGTGATAACAATCTCTCCAATTCCCCTGTGAGAGCAGTGACCTGCTGACCTCCCCCTGCCCCCTCCTCTCCTCCCTCCCCTCCCTGTATCTCTGGTACAGATCAGTCAAAGCTCACCTCATCTTGCATGGGCAGAAACATCAGCCTTTATATGCACAATCCTGACTGAGATACAGGGCCTGACAGACAAACAGACAGGAGGGGGCTGTGTGTGTGGCTGTGTGTGCTGCAACACCTAGAGATAGGAGGGGATGGGGGGCGGGAGAGGGGGGTGCTGATGATAAAATGGCCGTGGGGTGTTAGGTTTGGTGGGAAATGAGATGAGGGGAGATGAGGGATAGGGATGTGCGTGTGTGAATACTTCTAATCCCAGTAACTAACCCTGATCTGGGATCTCAGTCAATCCAATCAGATGACCAGCTTCCATCAATCTAAAGACCTGCTTCATTGTGTTGAGAAAGCTGCTGATTAAGTAAGAGTTATCCGTCATTGTAAATAAGATTTTGTTCTTAACTGACTTGTCTAGTTAAATTAAGGTTAAATAAAAATAAATAAATAAAAATCCCAGTTTCAGATCATTGTCTTACACTGTCCTGATTGGTTGGGAGGAGGTTAGGTTATTCAGGGAAGCCATTAATAACCATTTAAATGTTGCGTTGACACTTTCCTTGTTAGGGTATATCCCTGCCCAAGGGGTGATGCCATGCAGCAGCCGCCCGCCCATGGTTTTATAACCTCTGACCCTCGCTCCTTGCCGTAGACTACACTAACAGGTTCGGCCAATGACAGGGGGAGGGGGAGAGGAGAGGAGACAGTCTGTGGGGGTGTATTGTTAGATATTACTGCACTGTTGGAGCTAGGAACACAAGTATTTAGCTACACCCGCAATAACATCTGCTAAATATGTGTATGTGACCAATAAAATGTGATTTGAGGAGAAGGTCTGTGGGTGAAGAGGAGAGGACAGTCCTTTACACTGATCTGAGACTAGGCAACACACAGTGATCTGACACACATACTGTATAAAGGGATGCGGACGCACACACACACACACTAAGAGATCTAACACTGAAACATTAGCTATAAAGACAGTGTATGATCTCAGAGTCCTAAAAATAATTACGCCATATGATTTGAGCTGGCTTGTCAGAGATGAGAGCTACTGTCTGGCAGCGAGTCAGCACCAGCCAACAGAGAGGACTATGGGTATATTTATCTTTTGCACCACAGGAACACAACAGCAGGACATGACAGGTTCAAACGCATCAAACAACCACTAACACACAGTTTTCTGTACATATCAGCACACACAACACACATACAGTAGACGCACATACATACAGTAGACGCACACACAACACACATACAGTAGACGCACACATATACAGTAGACGCACACACATACAGTAGACGCACATACATACAGTAGACGCACACACATACAGTAGACGCACACACATATAGTAGACGCACACACTTACTGTAAGCACACACATACAGTAGACGCACACACATACAGTAGACGCACACATACAGTAGACGCACACACTTACAGTAGACACACACACATACAGTAGACGCACACACATATAGTAGACGCACACACTTACTGTAAGCACACACACATACAGTAGACACACACATACAGTAGACGCACACACATACAGTAGACGCACACACATATAGTAGACGCACACACTTACTGTAAGCACACACATACAGTAGACGCACACATACTATAAGCACACACTTACTGTAGACACACACACATACAGTAGACGCACACACTTACAGTAGACACACACATACAGTAGACACACACACATACAGTAGACACACACACACTGTAAGCACACACACAGTAGACACACACACACACACACATACAGTAGACGCACACACATACAGTAGACGCACACACATACAGTAGACACACACACACACACTGTAAGCACACACATACAGTAGACGCACACACATACAGTAGACACACACACATACAGTAGACGCACACACATACAGTAGAGACACACACTTACAGTAGACGCACACACATACAGTAGACGCACACACATATAGTAGACGCACACACTTACTGTAAGCACACACATACAGTAGACGCACACATATTATAAACACACACTTACAGTAGACACACACATACAGTAGACACACACACATACAGTAGACACACTCACACACTGTAAGCACACACTTACTGTAGACGCACACACATACAGTAGACACACACACACACACATACAGTAGACACACACATACAGTAGAAACACACACATACAGTAGACACACACACATACTGTAGACACACACACACACACACATACAGTAGACACACACACATACAGTAGACACACACATACAGTAGACACACACATACAGTAGACACACACACATACTGTAGACACACACACACACACACATACAGTAGACACACACATACAGTAGAAACACACACATACAGTAGAAACACACACATACAGTAGAAACACACACATACAGTAGACACACACACATACAGTAGACACACACATACAGTAGACACACACACATACTGTAGACACACACACACACACACTGTACGCACACACATACAGTAGACACACACACACACACACACACACACACACACACACACACACACACACACACACACACACACACACACACACATACAGTAGACACACACATACAGTAGAAACACACACATACAGTAGACACACACACATACAGTAGACACACACACATACAGTAGAGACACACACATACAGTAGACACACACATACAGTAGACACACACACATACAGTAGACACACACACATACAGTAGACACACACACACATACAGTAGACACACACACATACAGTAGACACACACACATACTGTACGCACACACACATACAGTAGACACACACATACAGTAGACACACACACATACAGTAGACACACACACATACAGTAGACACACACACATACAGTAGACACACACATACAGTAGACACACACACATACAGTAGACACACACACATACTGTAAGCACACACACACACACACATACTGTAGACACACACACACACACACACACACTGTAAGCACACACATACAGTAGACACACACACATACAGTAGACACACACATACTGTAGACACACACACATACAGTAGACACACACATACAGTAGAAACACACACATACAGTAGACACACGCACATACAGTAGACACACACACACATACTGTAAACACACACATACAGTAGAAACACACATACAGTAGACACACACACATACAGTAGACACACACACATACTGTAAGCACACACACACACACACACATACTGTAGACACACACACACACACACACACACTGTAAGCACACACATACAGTAGACACACACACATACAGTAGACACACACATACTGTAGACACACACACATACAGTAGACACACACATACAGTAGAAACACACACATACAGTAGACACACGCACATACAGTAGACACACACACACATACTGTAAACACACACATACAGTAGAAACACACATACAGTAGACACACACATACAGTAGACACACACATACAGTAGACACACACATACAGTAGAAACACACACATACAGTAGACACACGCACATACAGTAGACACACACACACATACTGTAAACACACACATACAGTAGAAACACACATACAGTAGACACACGCACATACAGTAGACACACACACACATACTGTAAACACACACATACAGTAGAAACACACATACAGTAGACACACACATACAGTAGACACACACATACAGTAGACACACACATACAGTAGACACACACATACAGTAGAAACACACACATACAGTAGACACACGCACATACAGTAGACACACACACACATACTGTAAACACACACATACTGTAGACACACACACACAGTAGAAACACACATGTAACAGTAACTTTAGTACGTCCCCTCGCCCCGACACGGGCGCGAACCAGGGACCCTCTGCACACATCAACAACAGCCACCCACGAAGCGTCGTTACCCATCGCTCCACAAAAGCCGCGGCCCTTGCAGAGCAACACTACTTCTAGGTTTCAGAGCAAGTGACGTAACTGATTGAAACGCTATTAGCGCGTACCCGCTAACTAGCTAGCCATTTCACATCCGTTATACACACATACAGTAGACGCACACACATACAGTAGACACACACATACAGTAGACACACACACACACATACTGTAAGCACACACATACAGTAGACACACACACATACAGTAGACACACACATACAGTAGACACACACATACAGTAGACACACACACATACTGTAAGCACACACACTTACTGTAAGCACACACATACAGTAGAAACACGCACATACTGTAGACACACACATATACTGTAGACACACACACATACAGTAGACGCACACACATATTGTAAGCACACACACATACAGTAAACACACACATACAGTGTGCACAGAGAGCAGGAGCACTACCATGAGAGGCAGACAGACTCCCTTTCTGCTCCTCACACAGCCAGGCAGATTACATTGATTGAACTTGATTAATCAATGTGAAAATAACGAAGCAAAGCCCCGATTAGCTTGAGAATAATTCATATTGACAGCAGCTTGAACTGCAGCACAGATCCAGATCGGGGTCAGTGCTCTCCGCTCAGACGTTAAATGCTCTTGGAATGGTCCACTAACCATCTAGTCTACTACATTTGAACTATACAGTATATAACATTTCCATTGGTAAGAAAACTCGACTTCACTACCAGTCCAATGATTGGAGATGCCAAGAGAGGAGATGGGGGAAGTACGGTTTTACAAATGAAGGATGATCAAAGGAGTTAAGATCCCATCCCCTAGAGAAGGAGGAGCCCCATTAACCCATTCTGGCAAGGAGAGTTCCATTCTCACACATGGGTGGCTGTCTCTCACATCTCCTGTCAAAGCCCCTCTCCCCCCTCCTCTTTCAGTGGTGACTGAATTGAAAGAGTGACCATATGTAACCTTTATTTAACTAGGCAAGTCAGTTAAGAACAAATTCCTATTTACAATGACGGCCTACCCCGGCCAAACCCGGACGAAGCTGGGCCAATTGTGCGCCGCCCTATGGGACTCCCAATCATTGCCGGATGTGATACAGCCTGGATAAAATAATGTCAAAAGTGAAACTCGGTCTTTCATTACACTCCTGGTTAAATGCAACCTAGCTGGCCTACCTGCCTCTCCTCTTATCTGCGTTGATACCTCTGAGAAACCATTGGGCTTTAACCAAGACACTGCATTGTCATTGTAATCAAACCAACAAAAACATCTAGAGATTCTTTCTTGTTTCTTACAGGGCAATCCAACACTTCCTAATCTACAACTTCCTCTCTCCACACGCACACATGCACACATGCACACACGCACACATGCACACACACACACACACATACACGCACACATGCACACATGCACACACGCACACATGCACACACACACACACACATACACGCACACATGCACACTGGTAAAACTGGTAATGCTGGTAATACTGGTACTGCTTGTGCTACTGGTAATACTGGTACTGCTGGTATTACCGGTAAAACTGGTACTGCTTGTGCTACTGGTGCTACTGGTAATACTGGTGCTACTGGTTCCCGAGTGGCACAGCGGTCCCTGGTTTGAATCTAGGCTGTATCACATCCGGCCGTGATCGGGAGTCCCATAGGGCGGTGCACAACTGGCCCAGCATCGTCCGGGTTTGGCCGGGGTAGGCCGTCATTGTAAATAAGAATTAGTTCTTAACTGACTTTCCTAGTTAAATAAATAAATACTGGTAATACTGGTACTACTGGGAATCATGCCTGCTGATGGCTGCTCCACTGACTGAAGTGTCAAATCTCACACGTTCCTCGCCTCCCAAAAAGTCCCACAAGGGGGATGGGGGCAGTGTGTGGAAATGTGTGTGTGACAGAGAGAACAAAACACTCAGGGAAGAGGGACCCCTTATGCCACTCACTCTGAATTTAGCCATGTCAAAGATCACTCATTGAGACCAAAGTGCCCAGTCTCTGATGAACTGTAGATCGAGAGCAACTGTCCTGTACCAATCAATATTTAATAAGGTAACGATTACGTTATATGAAGTATTAAAAACCAAAGGGTTGTTCACAGAGCATTGCTTTGACACTGAAATTGATGTCAAATTGAATAGTTGCAGCCTTGATGTAAACGTCCATAGCCAGGCCAGTGCTACATTATTGTCTCTGTCTGGGATGCTAGCCTAATGGCACAGACAACCAGCCAGCCAGCCAGCCAGTCAGACAGACAACCAACCAGCCAGCCAGTCAGACAACCAGCCAGCCAGTCAGACAACCAGCCAGCCAATCAGACAGCCAACCAGTCAGCCAACCAGCCAGCCAGCCAACCAGTCAGACAACCAACCAGCCAGCCAGTCAGACAACCAGCCAGCCAGCCAGTCAGACAACCAGCCATCCAGTCAGACAACCAGCCAGCCAGTCAGACAACCAGCCAGCCAGTCAGACAACCAGCAAGCCAGTCAGACAACCAGCCAGCCAGTCAGACAGCCAGCCAGTCAGACAATCAGTGACAGAGTCAACAGAGTCAACAGCATCACAGCATTGATCTTTTTTGGAGTACTTTTGGAATGTGTTTGTGTCCCAAATGGCACCCTGTTTGCTGGGCAGGGCCCATAGGGCTATGGTCAAAAGTAGTGCACTAAATCAGGAATATGGTGTCATTTTTAAAGCCAAAACAGTGTCTATCTTATGTGACAAAATAACAATTGTGATAACCAGCCATTCAGCAGCAGGCTCTCACTCTCTCTATAATGTTTCAGTCAACCCAGTGCCTGAAATTGTGCCAATAATCAGAGCAAAATCCTGATGCAGAAATAGCCTTTACTTCATTTCTAAAATTAGAATTGAACTTCGACAAAGAATTGAATGTGTCCTGCTAATTTCAAACTCTTGGTCTCAATATGTTAGCCAGCATTAGACTATGGCAGTAAATCACCACTGTCTCAGTGTTAGATTAATATTATTTATTAAATATTCATGCATGCTGCTCCATTTCAACCTCCCATATGGCCTCTGTTGTCCCTTCCTACACCCCCTGATGCACGGACTCACACGCACACATGCACGCACACGCGCACAAACACACACACACACACAGGCCTCAAGGGCGACTGCAATCAAAGAGGACAGACAGACAGGCAACACTCTTCCTACTGCACTATCAAAAGCCCATACTGCTTTGGGCTATGTTATGTGTGCTTTTTACTGTGCATCTCAATGGAAAACATCAGTGAGCAGAGCAGGCATCAGGGGGGGATAAAGTCAAGCAAAGTCTGGAAATGAAAGAGATTAACATCAAAGGAGTTACGATGCACCGTAAAAGACCACTGGGAGGGTGTGTGTGTGTGTGTGTGTGTGTGTGTGTGTGTGTGTGTGTGTGTGTGTGTGTGTGTGTGTGTGTGTGTGTGTGTGTGTGTGTGTGTGTGTGTGTGTGTGTGTGTGTGTGTGTGTGTGTGTGTGTGTGTGTGTGTGTGTGTGTGTCAGGGAGCTGGGGGATTTAAATTGTTTTGTTTTTTACATTTCCCCCACACAGTATTTAGTACATACATCATGTCATGACATCACTGTTTGCTGCCCATTAAGCTCGTCAACCTCCCAAATGATGTTCCTCTTTCCCTCAATTTCTGCAATTTGAAGACAGAATGAGACATGACTGAATTGAGACCAATGTTCCCTCTAATTATTTTTGGCACTGAGCAAATTTCAGGTCTTGCTGAAAGCAAACTTGAACGTTGTGAAAATTCTGTGCAACTTTCATGTGTTTACTTTCATGTGTTTACTGTGAACACTGAGGCTGTACCTGTTTTAAGTTACAGTTAACAGTGGCCATGCAGGCTATTGTGGATATTTCATCCTAATGTAGCACTACAGTACCAGAGTGGCCTACCATTAAAAACTATGGAGAAAATGCATCCCATAACATTTTTACATGGAAATAGCTGTTCTATCATTCAGCCTACAGTAGCAGCCAATGTGTGGTGTTTCAATGTAGGCCTACATTCCATGAGACTTTTGAAAGAAACATGCAGGGCTTGGCATTAACCTGTTTATCCACTGGTCCTTCAGACAAGGAGGTGACTGAAAATGTTGTGTTGTTTGATGCAAGAAACCACTTTACAAAATAAAATGCATTATTATTCCATACCATTATTACAGAGAATCAGACAAATTATGCTACCCTCTGTCTATTGGCTACTTAGCTTAGTCAAGGCTGTCTCAAAATACACTGCCCCTTTAAGACAAAAAAAGTACCTCTTTTTAGAGATGTTTAGAAATGAACAAGTTTTATGCTCTTGTAGGAAGCAATCTCTCCCCTATTGCTGACTGCACATTATCTATAACTGGGCTGATAACTCACTAACTAGCAAAGAATATGAACAAAATGTGCACACCTGGCAGCTGCCACTTTGATCTCAAAACAAGTGCATCTACTCACAACTGCTCATGCTGTAAACACAGTCCAGTTCAAAGTAAATGGCATTGATCCATATATGGCAATGATCTATTTGCATGTAGGCCTACTGCAGCTCTGATTGTTTATGCCGCACCTGTCTATGTAAAGTATGGGCTGAGTAGTGCATGTCAATGCAATAGAATTCTACTCCGATACGTTCTGCCTACAACAAAATCTCTTGCTTAGTTCACTTTGTTTTCGGTATGTTGCATTGAAACTGGATAATATTGCATTGATTCGATCACAATTGCCACAGTAAAGGGAAATGTTGATAGTGTTAACAGGGCAAAATCTAAAACAGTGGTCACCGACCTTGTCTGAGTCAAGATCACTTTGAGTCAAAATGCAAGCCGACATCTACCGCTCAGATTTGTTTTTAACATGACTTAAAAAATGTAAGCCTATGCAACATTAACCAATTAAAAATAGTACTGTAGCAATGACATTTTTGCAGTAAGCTATAGGCCCAATACATTATTATTGCATATTGTCTTTGCTTGAATTGTTCTGCCAATAAATTGGCTCCAGAGTGGCGCAGTGGTCACTATATATCTCAGTGCTAGAGGCGTCACTACAGACACCCTGGTTCAAATCCAGGCTGTATCACAACTGGCTGTGTTTCCGAGTCCCATAGGGCGGTGCTCAATTGGCCCAGCATGGTTAGGGTTTGGCCTGGGTAGGCCGTCATTGTAAATACAAATTTGTTCTTAACTGACTTGCCTAGTTAAATTGATTGTTGTTTGGGACATGAATTACATTTATATTTCAACATTTGAGGTAGGCTATATGAGCCCACTGATAATAGATCTATTGTTGTATTATTTGTGAAGCACAGCTGAGTGAGGATACATTTCAATAATTAGCTTTTTATTTTTACTTTACTGGGCTGATGGTGCCTGCATCTGATGGTCAGACTCAGCGGAGTGAGAGAGCAGCAGATTGAGGGTCCGCCTCAACATCCCTCCACTCTCCGTTTCCTCCACCGACACGGACCAAAAAGGGACACTGTCTTCCAGCTGTTGGCGAAACTTGCGTTGCACATCATTATTTCTGTCTCATGCACAACCTCATGTTGTTACTCTTATGAACAGAGAAAGTGAAATATTCCTTAATATTAAAAAAGACCCAAGCCGCTAATAATAACAACAACGCCAGCCTATAGATACACTTTCCTACTCATTCATTACTGCTGCACTGCTTGTTGTAGCGGAAATAGGAAGAACGCGTATTTTATGGCTTATAAAAGTTTTGAATACAAACTGTTGACAGTGCTGGGTAACAACTTAAACATGAACTCACTCATAAAAACAGCAGCTCTTTGCTGTATTCGTTGACAGTCTCTCTCTAGTCATGGTTTTAAACGTTTTGAAATCTCACAGTATCAACTTTGTTGTAGCTTTCTTTTATGCCTGCTACGTTACTGCAAACACGGTCATCTGAGCCATCCGATTGGCCAGCGATAGACATTATTCTATCATAGTCTTCTGCTGAAAAACATATGTGTTATGGCTTTACACCCCCTGCTATATTGTGGAGAAAGAGTTACATGTCTATCAGAACACAAAGGGTGTTCTTTAATGGAAGCCTCTCCAACATAATCCTGGTAGAATCAGGAATTCCCCAGGTCAGCTGTTTAGGCCCCTTACATTTTCAGTTTTGACTAACAACACGTCACTGGCTTTGAGTAAATCAGCTTAAAGGGAACATTGATTGTGACATAATGAGACACAATGAGACATGATTGAGTTGAGACATATTGAGGCACAATGAGACATGATTGAGTTGAGACATATTGAGGCACAATGAGACATGATTGAGTTGAGACATAATGAGGCACAATGAGACATGATTGAGTTGAGAACTATGATTTGTTCTTTACACTTTGGTTCCTCTTGCCTTAAACAGAGATGACAGATTCACCTTCAGACAGTCAGGCAGAGACAAACCCTTACATGATATTTCATTAAGAGCTTTTTATTCATTCTCTCGCTGCATTTAGTCATACTATCTGTCTGTCTGTCTGTCTGTCTGTCTGTCTGTCTGTCTGTCTGTCTGTCTGTCTGTCTGTCTGTCTGTCTGTCTGTCTGTCTGTCTGTCTGTCTGTCTGTCTGTCTGTCTGTCTGTCTGTCTGTCTGTCTGTCTGTCTGTCTGTCTGTCTGTCTGTCTGTCTGTCTGTCTGTCTGTCTGTCTGTCGACAGTAACCCTTCTATTCAATTGGTTTAAATGTGATGTAATAAAAAATCTTTATGCAAGGAAAGTTGAAGGCAAGAAATGGATCCAAAGTTCTTAAAGATTAATTTCATTCATTTGACTGGTATAAAGAGTTGCATGGACTCCTGCTGCTTCTAATATGAGCTTTTGTATCAAAGAATCTCCTACTCTTACACAAGGACTGACTGGCAATGAATTCAAATGGACATTCTTACATATTAAACATGCATGTGTACAAATTGGTGTGTATAACCCCTTCCATAAATGTTTGACCCATGTACAAAATGTCACAACCATTGCATCAGAAGGCATAGAATATGGCCCGTAGCAGAACAATAAATGGTAGTGATCACATGACTTCAGGGCCGGCCAGTTAGAATAGACACTGGACTTTAGTCGCATGGATCCCTTCTTAGGAATCCTCAAATCCCTCATATCAGTTAGTTGCCATTAACATCACAGACAGAAGCCAGACAACGCCAATCTATTGGCTGTCACTAAGCAGGCAGGATTTGTCTTGACCATTTATTATTGATTTCCGACCACTGAGGCCGAATATGCTCTAGTATTTTTCAGAGCACAGAGAGGGACTGTATCTAGTTCTGGTGGTAATTGATGCAGTTGGGAGCAGCTAATGAGTAATAATGACCATTCACTCTGTCCACATAAGCAGTTTGAGACAACATAGGGATACCAGTACACATTAGCTTAAGTGGAACAAAGTCTGTATCAATCTCTCACCTGCTGTTGAATTTCTCTGGGTGCTTCTCTCTCATCAAGTGGAAGCGGTGAGCGATGGAGGCGTCCTATAGGGGGAGACATAGAGCTGTATTAGGCTTTTACTGGGGCATTACCTTCCACTTTTGTGCCTGTGATCCAGGGTCTATGTGATCCTGGGTCTGTGTGATCCTGGGTCTATGTGATCCTGGGTCTGTGTGATCCTGGGTCTATGTGATCCAGGGTCTATGTGATCCTGGGTCTGTGTGATCCTGGGTCTATGTGATCCTGGGTCTGTGTGATCCTGGGTCTATGTGATCCTGGGTCTATGTGATCCTGGGTCTGTGTGATCCTGGGTCTATGTGATCCTGGATCTATGTGATCCTGGGTCTATGTGATCCTGGGTCTATATGAACCTGGGTCTATGTGATCCTGGGTCTGTGTGATCCTGGGTCTGTGTGATCCTGGGTCTATGTGATCCTGGGTCTATGTGATCCTGGGTCTATGTGATCCTGGGTCTGTGTGATCCTGGGTCTGTGTGATCCTGGGTCTGTGTGATCCTGGGTCTATGTGATCCTGGGTCTGTGTGATCCTGGGTCTGTGTGATCCTGGGTCTATGTGATCCTGGGTCTGTGTGATCCTGGGTCTATGTGATCCTGGGTCTGTGTGATCCTGGGTCTGTGTGATCCTGGGTCTATGTGATCCTGGATCTATGTGATCCTGGGTCTATGTGATCCTGGGTCTATATGAACCTGGGTCTATGTGATCCTGGGTCTGTGTGATCCTGGGTCTGTGTGATCCTGGGTCTATGTGATCCTGGGTCTATGTGATCCTGGGTCTATGTGATCCTGGGTCTGTGTGATCCTGGGTCTGTGTGATCCTGGGTCTAAGTGATCCTGGGTCTATGTAATCCTGGGTCTATGTGATCCTGGGTCTGTGTGATCCTGGGTCTGTGTGATCCTGGGTCTATGTCATCCTGGGTCTATGTGATCCTGGGTCTATGTGATCCTGGGTCTATGTGATCCTGGGTCTGTGTGATTCTGGGTCTGTGTGATCCTGGGTCTGTGTGATCCTTGGTCTGTGTGATCCTGGGACTGTGTGATCCTGGGACTGTGTGATCCTGGGTCTATGTGATCCTGGGTCTGTGTGATCCTGGGACTGTGTGATCCTGGGACTGCACTAGGCCTGATAACAGGCTCATAATGTCACCACCTCAAATCAAAATGTTATTTGTCACATGTGCCGAATACTATTTATTTATTTATTTTATTTCAACTTTATTTAACCAGGTGGCCAGTTGAGAACAAGTTCTTATTTACAACTGCGACCTGGCCAAGGTAAAGCAAAGCAGTGCGACAAAAACAACAACACAGAGTTACACATAAACAAATGTACAGTCAATAAAACAAAAGAAAATACAAATTGAAAAATCTATGTACAGTGTGTGCAAATGTAGAAGATGTGCAGACTTTACTGTGAAATGCTTGCTTACGAGCTTAAAAATAAAAGTCACTATATAGGAAAGCTGGGTTGGAACCCTTCTCCATCGGCGCCATCGTCAAACCTATCCTCCTGCCCTCCCCTGTGTTGTGTGTTTGACCCCAGCCCTGGAGGACCTCTGGGGGCAGGGGTAGACATAATCAGTCAAATGGCTCCAACACTAGGAATACCCCACTTATGAAGATGGGGTTTGGGTGTGTGTTCTCCAGAGCCCGCCTCAGCTCTGCAATGACCTGAGGCCAGGATGAGCTCACTCATATTAGTCTTGTGCTATGGACATGGCACAGAGTGAGACATGACGACTGTCTAGGATTGAAAGCATTACAATAGATAAATAAGTGATTTTATCAGAAGGAGACAGGAGGCTTTCCGGTAATGGGCAGGTGGAGAGAGGACAGGGTATGGAGGAAATTGTTAAATGAGCAATGAACGTCATGTCCAAAAGAGAGAGAGACAACTGGCTTCCTACCAGTTGTGGTGATGGTGGTTATGAGAATGGTAACAAGACTGCAATGAAGATGGCAGTTATTTTGGTCATTTTGATCTGCTCCTAGAAATATATGGACAAAGAACCTTTGGAAAGGTCATCAGGTCAAACTTATTCTCAACAACAGGAAAAAAAGTCCCTGTCACTAGTCACTGATGTTGTCCTGGTGACATTGCACAAATTGAAGCTAGAACACGTTCTGCAAACACAAAGAAGGATTAAAGCAAAGACAGTGTCAAGATAGAGAGACACGAGCGGGAGAAGAGAGAGGTAGAGAAACAGAGAAAGAGAGCCCTGGAGAGAGAAAAAGAAAGCGCCAGAGAAAAGACGAGGGAGGAGAGGACACTGGAAAAGACCGGAAGGTATGGCACGTCGCATCACCCTCACCGCTTCACCCTCCTCCCACTATCCTCTGGAGCCTCTAACATCTCCGGGGCCCTCCATTAAACCTCCCCAGGGCCCTCCCTCCATCAAACCTAGCGTATGTCCCACGACATCAGCAACTATTGTGTCCCAAAATATCTCTGCACCTGCCCGCTTGGCATGGCTCAGTGGCAATGAACATGGAATCCATTTAAACAGGAACCTGGGGAAACAGGTGCTATTGGCGGTCTGGATGAACACCATAAACCATACACCAAATACTAGGCATAGTGATTAGAAGGTGGGGGGATGGGGGGAGTTGGTTTGTTGTTAACCTCTAGGCCTTGTGCCATGTTTAAAAAAGGGAGGGAGAGCGGTGGAAAGAAATCATGACATTTGATACATTGAAGGACTGCATGTTCTGTATCTAGGGTGTGAAGGGGGAGTAGTGGACAAACAAACAAATCACTCGCTAGAAAAGAAGGGTTTTCAACCCATTTTGGGTAGTGCCCTTTCGGGAAAATTAATGTGTGCTCTGGGGATGTCATCGGCAACCTCTGAGGGAGATTCAGAGGAAAAGTGAGTGTCACCCCTATCTCCCCCCTCTCAATCCTCACCCCTATCTCCCCCCTCTCAATCCTCACCCCTATCTCCCCCCTCTCACCCCTATCTCCCCCCTCTCAACCCTCACTCCTATTTCCCCCCTCTCAACCCTCACCCCTATCTCCCCCCTCTCAACCCTCACCCCTATATCCTCCCTCTCAACCCTCACTCCTATTTCCCCCCTCTCAACCCTATCTCCCCCCTCTTAACCCTTACCCCTATCTACCCCCCTCACTCCCCCTCTCAACCCTAATCCCCATCTTCCCCTCTCACTCCCCCTCTCAACCCTAATCCCTATCTCCCCCTCACTCCCCCCTCTCAACCCTAATCCCTATCTACCCCTCTCACTCCTCCTCTCAACCATAATCCCTATCTCCCCCCCTCACTCCCCCCTCTCAACCCTAATCCCTATCTACCCCTCTCACTCCCCCCTCTCAACCCTAATCCCTATCTCCCCCTCTCACTCCCCCCTCTCAACCCTAATCCCTATCTCCCCCTCTCAACCCCAATCCCTATCTCCCCCTTTCACCCCCCCCCCTCTCAACCCTAATCAATATCTCCCCCCTCTCAAACCTCCCCCTATTTTCCCCTCTCACTCCCCCCTGTCAAACATCTCCCCATCTCCCTCTTTCATTCTCCCCTTTAAACCCCCCTATTT